>NW_027311886.1:3997500-4053114 GCF_040954645.1 Diabrotica undecimpunctata | reverse complement strand
TGTGTGTCCATTGTGTGTGTGTGTGTTCTTGTATGTGTGTGTGTGAGTGTGTGTGTCCGGTCGGCTCGCAGAGATAAGAACATGGCCGTGGCAAGAAGTCCCTGCCTTTCGAAATAGAAGAATAATGGGTAGGAGTCGAGAGGTGAAGAGTGTATATGTGTGTGTGCGCGTGTGTGCGTGCGTGTCTGTGTTTGTTCTTGTATGTGTGTGTGTGAGTGTGTGTGTGTGTCCGGTCGGCTCGCAGAGATAAGAACATGGCCGTGGCAGGAAAGCCCTGCCTGTCGTAAGAGGCGACTAATGGGTAGGGGTCGAGAGGTGAAGAGTGTATGTGTGTGTGTGCGTGTGTGCGTGTGTGTGTGCGTGTGTGAGTGTGTGTGTATGTGTGTGTGTCCGTCTGGCTTGCAGAGGTAAGAATACGGCCAAGGCAAGAAGACCCTGCCAGTTGTAAGGGGCGACTAATAGGTAGGAGTCGAGAGGTGAAGAGTGTATGTGTGTGTGTGCGTGAGTGCGTGTGTGTGTGCGTGTGTGAGTATGTGTGTGTGTGTCCGTTTGGCTTGCAGAGATAAGAACATGGCCGTGGCAAGAAGTCCCTCCCTGTCGTAAAAGGAGAATAATGGGTAGAAGTCGAGAGGTGAATAGTGTATGTGTGCTTGCGTGTGTGTGTTTGTGTGTGAGTGTGTGTGCGTGTCTTTTCGGCTCGCAGAGATAAGAATGCGTTCGTTGCAAGAAGGCTCTGCCTGTCTTAAGAGGCGACTAATGGGTAGGAGTCGAGAGGTGAAGAGTGTATGTGTGTGTGTGCGTGTGTGCGTGTGTGTGCGTGTGTGATTGTGTGTGTATGTGTGTGTGTGTGTCCGTCTGGCTTGCAGAGGTAAGAATACGGCCAAGGCAAGAAGACCCTGCCAGTTGGAAGGGGCGACTAATAGGTAGGAGTCGAGAGGTGAAGAGTGTATGTGTGTGTGCGTGTGTACGTGTGTGTGTGCGTGTGTGAGTATGTGTGTATGTCCGTTCGGCTTGCAGAGATAAGAACACGGCCGTGGCAAGAAGTCCCTGCCTATCGTAAGAGGCGACTAATAGGTAGGAGTCGAGAGGTGAAGAATGTATGTGTGTGTGCGTGTGGGCGTGTTTGTGTGTGTCCGGTCGGCTCGCTGAAATGAGAACACGGCCGTGGCAAGAAGGCCCTGCCTGTCGTAAGAGGCGACTAATGGGTAGGAGTCGAGAGGTGAAGAGTGTATGTGTGTGTGTACGTGTGTGCGTGTGTGTGCGTGTGTGAGTATGTGTGTGTGTCCGTTCGGCATGCAGAGATAAGAATACGTCCGTGGCAAGAAGGTCATGCCTGTCTTAAGAGGCGACTAATGGATAGGAGTCAAAAGGTGGAAAGTGTATATGTGTGTGTGCGCGTGTGTGCGTGCGTGTGTGTGTGTGTTCTTGTATGTGTGTGTGTGAGTGTGTGTGTCCGGTCGGCTCGCAGAGATAAGAACATGGCCGTGGCAGGAAGGCCCTGCCTGTCGTAAGAGGCGACTAATGGGTAGGGGTCGAGAGGTGAAGAGTGTATGTGTGTGTGTGCGTGTGTGCGTGTGTGTGCGTGTGTGAGTGTGTGTGTATGTGTGTGTGTCCGTCTGGCTTGCAGAGGTAAGAATACGGCCAAGGCAAGAAGACCCGGCCAAGGCAAGAAGAGAAGAATACCCTGCCAGTTGTAAGGGGCGACTAATAGGTAGGAGTCGAGAGGTGAAGAGTGTATGTGTGTGTGCGTGTGTACGTGTGTGTGTGCGTGTGTGAGTATGTGTGTGTGTCCGTTCGGCTTGAAGAGATAAGAACACGGCCGTGGCAAGAAGTCCCTGCCTATCGTAAGAGGCGACTAATAGGTAGGAGTCGAGAGGTGAAGAATGTATGTGTGTGTGCGTGTGGGCGTGTTTGTGTGTGTGTGAGTGTATGTGTGTGTGCGTGTGTGCGTGCGTGTGTGTGTGTTTGTGAGTGTGTGTGTATGTATGTGTGTGTGTCCCTTCGGCTCGCAGAGATAAGAAAACAGCCGTGGCAAGAAAGCGATGCAAATCGTACGGGGCGACTAATGGATAGGAGTCGAGAGGCGAAGAGTGGGCGACTAATATGTAG
This sequence comes from Diabrotica undecimpunctata, assembly GCF_040954645.1. NCBI lineage: Eukaryota > Metazoa > Arthropoda > Insecta > Coleoptera > Chrysomelidae > Diabrotica > Diabrotica undecimpunctata. Next base: position 4,051,005 of record NW_027311886.1, on the reverse strand, counting down.
GAGTCGAGAGGTGAAAAGTGTATGTGTGTGTGCGTGTGTGCGTGTGTGTGTGCGTGTGTGAGTATGTGTGTGTGTTAGTTCGGCTTGCAGAGATAAAAACACGACCGAGGCAAGAAGGCCCTGCCTATCGTAAGAGGCGACTAATAGGTAGGAGTCGAGAGGTGAAGAATGTATGTGTGTGTGCGTGTGGGCGTGTTTGTGTGTGTGTGAGTGTATGTGTGTGTGCGTGTGTGCGTGCGTGTGTGTGTGTTTGTGAGTGTGTGTGTATGTATGTGTGTGTGTCCCTTCGGCTCGCAGAGATAAGAAAACAGCCGTGGCAAGAAAGCGATGCAAATCGTACGGGGCGACTAATGGATAGGAGTCGAGAGACGAAGAGTGGGCGACTAATAAGTAGGAGTCGAGAGGTGAAAAGTGTATGTGTGTGTTCGTGTGTGCGTGTGTGTGTGCGTGTGTGAGTATGTGTGTGTGTCCGTTCGGCTTGCAGTGATAAGAACACGGCCAAGGCAAGAAGGCCCTGCCTATCGTAAGAGGCGACTAATAGGTAGGAGTCGAGAGGTGAAGAATGTATGTGTGTGTGCGTGTGGGCGTGTGAACAAATTCCCTTCGTTGGCTCAGTGAAGATGTTCGTTCTGTTGTAATGGAAACACCAAATAATAGTAGCAGAGTTTATTGTTGAGACGTACACTATGGGTGTAGACCCGGGATTACTTTGAGTAGAGACTGATGAAGTTGATCGTTGAAGACTATATGTTCGTTGAGTGAATATTGATTGAATGCTTCTCTAGTCAAGAGATATTAGTTTTATATAAATTCTATTTGGGTCAATATTTTTCGCGTACCTAGCGTGATATGTGTATTTAATTTATGTAAATTGTTTAACTTTGTCAGTACTTTTGACTGATGTCCAAATTATTATTTATAATTGACCAAATGTGTATGTAACCTAATTAACTACGTGTGTGTATTTAATAACAAATAGATTCATTCGGTCTACTGGGTGATAAAATTATACTGTCCAATTTCGGATATGAATTCTGAAGATTTGATATTGGACATACTGCGGAATCGGGCAATCTGGCCCAAGTGTCAATACTCAAAGTTTACATATAAGTATTACATAACATAGTAAAATTCAAACATGATAAATTATAAATAGTTTAAGAATAATCAATAATCTTCCAACCGTACCCTAGCTATCAATGTCCGACTCTATCTCTAGATTAAAATTAGGGCAATTGGATGAAAATGTGGAAAGTGGGATGTCAACTTGGGAAGTCGACCGTACATTGTTGTGCCGATTACTAACTAATACAGGTACTTCCTGTTCGTTAGTCTGAGTTTGTGGATTCCCTGAAAGACATAGTCGTGCAACAGGACGGTACTTCCATAACGTGAGTATCCCAATTATTACCATTATAGTAATGATCCCGGTGGCCACAAAATAATGCCAATTAGATTCGTGAATCGATCGCCACTGCGTATGCGTCATTTCTTGTTCCAGACTCTCCTCCTCAAGTAACACATGACGTAGCTCTCCTCCTGGTATGTCAAGGTAGGTGTTTAGAGGCGTGTTAAACTTGCGGGGTGTCCTCGCCACCAGTTGGGCCACGGGAGTGATTGGCGACTTCAGGTAACTCGTCACTGCTCTGTCCACCCCACTGCTAGTGGGGAGTAATGTAATATTTTTCGTTTGGGCGATACATTTGGGTGAAAGCTTCAGGGATGTGACTCGTTCCAGTACTCTTTCGCTCCGATTTCCATCGCAAATAATGGATATGTGTATCGTGACTGGCGTGATAACTAGCCAGAGGTTGGGAGTACCCATCTTACTCCATTGAGCTGTCTGTATTGTCCTGGCTACCACTGGACATGTGCTATTCTTAGATCGCTCATAAATTTCTTCTAGTATGCAGTTTGGTTGGGTATCCATGTTTCTTATAGCCGTTGGTGAGCACGCTATCTGCGCCTTTGTCAACAGTAAGCACCTTTCTCTATCTTCCGTGGTCAGTTCGAAGTGAAAAGTGTATGTGTGTGTGTGCGTGTGTGTGAACGTGTGTGTGTCAGTGTGTGTGTGTCCGTTTGGCTCGCAGAGATTAGAATACGGCCGAGGCAAGAAGGCCATGCCTGTCTTAAGAGGCGACTAATGGATAGGAGTCGAAAGGTGGACAGTGTATATGTGTGTGTGCGCGTGTGTGCGTGCGTGTGTGTGTGTTCTTGTATGTGTGTGTGTGAGTGTGTGTGTCCGGTCGGCTCGCAGAGATAAGAACATGGCCGTGGCAAGAAGTCCCTGCCTTTCGAAATAGAAGAATAATGGGTAGGAGTCGAGAGGTGAAGAGTGTATATGTGTGTGTGCGCGTGTATTCGTGCGTGTCTGTGTTTGTTCTTGTATGTGTGTGTGTGTGAGTGTGTGTGTGTGTCCGGTCGGCTCGCAGAGATAAGAACATGGCCGTGGCAGGAAGGCCCTGCCTGTCGTAAGAGGCGACTAATGGGTAGGAGTCGAGAGGTGAAGAGAGTACGTGAGTGTGTGCGTGTGTGGGTGTGTGTGGATTTGTGCGTGTGTAAGTGTGTGTGTGTATGTTTGTGTGTGTCCATTCGGATCGCAGAGATTAGAATACGGCCGAGGCAACAAGGCAATGCCTGTCGTAAGAGGCGACTAATCGGTAGGAGTCGAGAGGTGAAGAATGTATTTGTGTGTGTGTGTGCGTGTGTGTGCGTGTGTGCGTGCGTGTGTGTGTGAGTGTGTATATGTCCGTTCGGCTTGCAGAGATAAGAATACGGCCGAGGCAAGAATGCCCTGCCTGTCGTAAGTGGCGACTAATTGGTAGGAGTCGAGAGGTGAAAAGTGTTTTTGTGTGTGTGCGAGTGTGTGCGTGTGTGCGTGCTTGTGTGTGTGAGTGTGTATGTGTCCGTTCGGCTTGCAGAGATAAGAATACGGCTGAGGCAAGAAGGCCCTGCCTGTCGTAAGTTGCGACTAATTGGTAGGAGTCGAGAGGTGAAGAGTGCATGTGTGTGTGTGTGTGTGCGTGCGTGGGTGTGTGTGTGTTTGTGCGTGTGTAAGTGTGTGTGTGTGTATGTATGCGTGTCCATTCGGCTCGCAGAGATTAGAATACGGCCGAGGCGAGAAGGCCATGCCTTTCGAAATAGAAGAATAATGGGTAGGAGTCGAGAGGTGAAGAGTGTATATGTGTGTGTGCGCGTGTGTGCGTGCGTGTCTGTGTTTGTTCTTGTATGTGTGTGTGTGAGTGTGTGTGTGTCCGGTCGGCTCGCAGAGATAAGAACATGGCCGTGGCAGAAAGGCCCTGCCTGTCGTAAGAGGCGACTAATGGGTAGGGGTCGAGAGGTGAAGAGTGTATGTGTGTGTGTGCGTGTGTGCGTGTGTGTGTGCGTGTGTGAGTGTGTGTGTATGTGTGTGTGTCCGTCTGGCTTGCAGAGGTAAGAATACGGCCAAGGCAAGAAGACCCTGCCAGTTGTAAGGGGCGACTAATAGGTAGGAGTCGAGAGGTGAAGAGTGTATGTGTGTGTGTGCGTGTGTGTGTGTCCGGTCGGCTCGCAGAGATAAGAACATGGCCGTGGCAGGAAGGCCCTGCCTGTCGTAAGAGGCGACTAATGGGTAGGGGTCGAGAGGTGAAGAGTGTATGTGTGTGTGTGCGTGTGTGTGTGTCCGGTCGGCTCGCAGAGATAAGAACATGGCCGTGGCAGGAAGGCCCTGCCTGTCGTAAGAGGCGACTAATGGGTAGGGGTCGAGAGGTGAAGAGTGTATGTGTGTGTGTGCGTGTGTGCGTGTGTGTGTGTGTGTGCGTGTGTGAGTATGTGTGTGTGTCCGTTTGGCTTGCAGAGATAAGAATACGGCCGAGGCCAGAAGGCCCTGCCTCTTGTAAGGGTCGACTAATAAGTAGGAGTCGAGAGGTGAAGAGTGTATGTGTGTGTGCGTGTGTGCGTGTGTGTGTGTGTGTGTGCGTGTGTGAGTATGTGTGTGTGTTAGTTTGGCTTGCAGAGATGAGAACACGACCGCGGCAAGAAGGCCCTGCTTATCGTAAGAGGCGACTAAAAGGTAGGAGTCGAGAGGTGAAGAGTGTATGTGTGTGCGTGTGTGCGTGTGTGTGTGTTTGTGCGTGTGTAAGTGTGTGTGTATGAGTGTGTGTGTCCGTTCGGCTTGCAGAGTTAAGAATACGGCCGTGGCAAGAAGGCCATGCTTGCTGTATGGAGCGACTAATTGGTAGGAGTCGAGAGGTGAAGAGTGTATGTGTGTGTGCGTGTGTGCGTGTATGTGTGTTTGTGCGTGTGTGAGTGTGTGTGTATGAGTGTGTGTCCGTTCGGCTTGCAGTGATAAGAACACGGCCAAGGCAAGAAGGCCCTGCCTATCGTAAGAGGCGACTAATAGGTAGGAGTCGAGAGGTGAAGAATGTATGTGTGTGTGCGTGTGGGCGTGTTTGTGTGTCTGTGAGTGTATGTGTGTGTGCGTGTGAGCGTGCGTGTGTGTGTGTGTGTGTTTGTGAGTGTGTGTGTATGTATGTGTGTGTGTCCCTTCGGCTCGCAGAGATAAGAAAACAGCCGTGGCAAGAAGGCGATGCAAATCGTACGGGGCGACTAATGGGTAGGAGTCGAAATGTGAAGAGTGGGCGACTAATAAGTAGGAGTCGAGAGGTGAAGAGAGTATGTGTGTGGGTGCGTGTGTGCGTATGTGTGTGCGTGTGTGTGTATGTGTGTGTGTCCGTTCGGCTCGCAGAGATAAGAACACTGCCGTGGCAAGAAGTCCCTGCCTGTCGTAAGAGGCGACTAATGAATAGGAGTCGAGAGGTGAAGAGTGTATGTGTCTTTGTGTATGTGCGTGTGTTTGTGCGTGTGTGAGTATGTGTGTGTATGTGTGTGTGTGTGTCCGTTTGGCTTGCGGAGATAAGAATACGGCCGAGGCAAGAACGCCCTGCCTGTCTTAAGAGGCGACTAATGGATATTAGTCGAGAGGTGGAGAGTGTGTGCGTGTGCGTGAACGTGTGCGTGTGTGCGTGTGTGCCTGTGTGCGTGTATTTGTGTGTGCGTGTGTGTGTGTGTGTGTCCGTTCGGCTTGCAGAGATAAGAACACGGCCGTAGCAAGAAGTCCCTGCCTGTCGTAAGAGGCGACTAATGGGTAGGAGTCGAGAGGTGAAGAGAGTACGTGAGTGTGTGCGTGTGTGGGTGTGTGTGTGTTTGTGCGTGTGTAAGTGTGTGTATATGTATGTGTGTGTCCATTCGGCTCGCAGAGATTAGAATACGGCCGAGGCAAGAAGGCCATGCCTGTCTTAAGAGGCAACTAATGGGTAGGAGTCGAGAGGTGAAGAGTGTATGTGTGTGTGCGTGTGTGCGTGTTTGTGTGTTTGTGCGTGTGTGAGTGTGTGTGTATTAGTGTGTGTGTCCGTTCGGCTTGCAGAGATATGAATACGGCCGGGGCAAAAAGGCCCTGCCTCTCGTAAGAGGCGACTAAAAGGTAGGGGTCGAGAGGTGAAGAGTGTATGTGTGTGTGTGTGTGTGAGTGTGTGTGTTTGTCCGCTCGGCTCGCAGAGATAAGATTACGGCCGTGGCAAGAAGGCCCTACCTGTCTGAAGAGGCGGCTAATGGATAGGAGTCGAGAGGTGGAGAGTGTGTGCGTGTGCGTGTGCGTGTGCGTGGGTGCGTGTGTGTGCGTGTGTGCGTGTGTGTGTGTGTGTTTGTGTGTGCGTGTGTGTGTGTCCGTTCGGCTTGCAGAGATAAGAACACGGCCGTGGCAAGAATGCCCTGCCTGTCGTAAGTGGCGACTAATTGGTATTAGTCGAGAGGTGAAAAGTGTTTTTGTGTGTGTGCGTGTGTGTGCGTGTGTGCGTGCTTGTGTGTGTGAGTGTGTATGTGTCCGTTCGGCTTGCAGAGATAAGAATACGGCCAAGGCAAGAAGGCCCTGCCTGTCGTAAGTGGCGACTAATTGGTAGGAGTCGAGAGGTGAAGAGTGTATGTGTGTGTGTGTGTGTGTGCGTGTGTGGGTGTGTGTGTGTTTGTGCGTGTGTAAGTGTGTGTGTGTATGTATGCGTGTCCATTCGGCTAGCAGAGATTAGAATACGGCCGAGGCAAGAAGGCCATGCCTGTCGTAAGAGGCAACTAATGGGTAGGAGTCGAGAGGTGAAGAGTGTACGTGTGTGTGTGCGTGTGTGCGTGTGTGTGTGCGTGTGTAAGTGTGTGTATCCGGTCGGCTCGCAGTATTAAGGACACGTCCGTGCCAAGAAGGCCCTGCCTGTCGTAAGCGGCGACTAATGCGTAGGAGTCGAGAGGTGAAGAGTGTATGTGTGTAAGTGCGTGTGTGCGTGTGTGTGCGTGTGTGAGTGTGTGTGTGTGTGTCCAGTCGGCTCTCAGAGATAAGAACACGGCCGTGGCAAGAAGGCCCTGCCTTTCGTAAGAGGCGACTAATGGGTAGGAGTCGAGAGGTGAAGAGTGTATGTGTGTGTGAGTGTGCGTGTGTGTGCGTGTGTGAGTGTGTGTGTGTATTTGTGTGTGTGAGTGTGTGTGTGTCCAGTCGGCTCGCAGAGATAAGAACACGGCCGTGGCAAGAAGGCCCTGCCTGTCGTAAGAGGCGACTAATGGTTAGGAGTCGAGAGGTGAAGAGTGTATGTGTGTGTGAGTGTGCGTGTGTGCGTGTGTGTGCATGTGTGAGTGTGTGTGTGTATTTGTGTGTGTGAGTGTGTGTGTCCAGTCGGCTCGCAGAGATATGAACACGGCCGTGGCAAGAAGGCCCTGTCTGTCGTAAGAGGCGACTAATGGGTAGGAGTCGAGTGGTGAAGAGTGTATATGTGTGTGCGTATGTGCGTGTGTGTGCGTGTGAGAGTGTGTGTGTATGTGTGTGTGTGTCCGTTCGGCTTGCAGAGATAAGAGCACGACCGAGGCAAGAAGTCCCTGCCTATCGTAAGAGGCGACTAATAGGTAGGAGTCAAGAGGTGAAGAGTGTATGTGTGTGTGTGTGTGCGTGTGTGCGTGTGTGTGTGTGTATGTGTGTGTGTATCCCTTCGGCTCGCAGAGATAAGAATACGTCCGTGGCAAGAAGGCCATGCTTGCTGTAAGGAGCGACTAATGGGTAGGAGTCGAGAGGTGAAGCGTGTATGTGTGTGTGTGTATGTGTGCAAGTGTGTGTGTGTGTGTCCGTTCGGCTCGCAGAGATAGGTATACGTCCGTGGCAAGAAGGCCCTGCCTGTCTTAAGAGGCGACTAATGGATAGGAGTCGAGAGGTGGAGAGTGTATGTGTGTGTGCGTGTGTGCGTGTGTGTGTGCGTGTGTGAGTATGTGTGTGTGTCTGTTCGGCTTGCAGAGATAAGAACACGGCCGTGGCAAGAAGTCCCTGCCTATCGTAAGAGGCGACTAATAGGTAGGAGTCGAGAGGTGAAGAATGTATGTGTGTGTGCGTGTGTGCGTGCGTGTGTGTGTGTTAGTGAGTGTGTGTGTATGTATGTGTGTGTGTCCCTTCGGCTAGCAAAGATAAGAAAACAGCCGTGGCAAGAAAGCGATGCAAATCGTACGGGGCGACTAATGGATAGGAGTCGAGAGGCGAAGAGTGGGCGACTAATAAGTAGGAGTCGAGAGGTGAAAAGTGTATGTGTGTGTGCGTGTGTGCGTGTCTGTGTGCGTGTGTGAGTATGTGTGTGTGTGTTAGTTCGGCTTGCAGAGATAAAAACACGACCGAGGCAAGAAGGCCCTGCCTATCGTAAGAGGCGACTAATAGGTAGGAGTCGAGAGGTGAAGAATGTATGTGTGTGTGCGTGTGGGCGTGTTTGTGTGTGTGTGAGTGTATGTGTGTGTGCGTGTGTGCGTGCGTGTGTGTGTGTTTGTGAGTGTGTGTGTATGTATGTGTGTGTGTCCCTTCGGCTCGCAGAGATAAGAAAACAGCCGTGGCAAGAAAGCGATGCAAATCGTACGGGGAGACTAATGGATAGGAGTCGAGAGGCGAAGAGTGGGCGACTAATAAGTAGGAGTCGAGAGGTGAAAAGTGTATGTGTGTGTGCGTGTGTGCGTGTGTGTGTGCGTGTGTGAGTATGTGTGTGTGTGTCCGTTCGGCTTGCAGTGATAAGAACACGGCCAAGGCAAGAAGGCCCTGCCTATCGTAAGAGGCGACTAATAGGTAGGAGTCGAGAGGTGAAGAATGTATGTGTGTGTGCGTGTGGGCGTGTTTGTGTGTGTGTGAGTGTATGTGTGTGTGCTTGTGTGCGTGCGTGTGTGTGTGTGTGTTTGTGAGTGTGTGTGTATGTATGTGTGTGTGTCCCTTCGGCTCGCAGAGATAAGAAAACAGCCGTGGCAAGAAGGCGATGCAAATCGTACGGGGCGACTAATGGGTAGGAGTCGAGATGTGAAGAGTGGGCGACTAATAAGTAGGAGTCGAGAGGTGAAGAGAGTATGTGTGTGGGTGCGTGTGTGCGTGTGTGTGTGCGTGTGTGTGTATGTGTGTGAGTCCGTTCGGCTCGCAGAGATAAGAACACGGCCGTGGCAAGAAGTCCCTGCCTGTCGTAAGAGGCGACTAATGAATAGGAGTCGAGAGGTGAAGAGTGTATGTGTCTTTGTGTGTGTGCGTGTGTTTGTGCGTGTGTGAGTATGTGTGTGTGTATGTGTGTGTGTCCGTTTGGCTTGCAGAGATAAGAATACGGCCGAGGCAAGAACGCCCTGCCTGTCTTAAGAGGCGACTAATGAATATTAGTCGATAGGTGTAGAGTGTGTGCGTGTGCGTGTACGTGTGCGTGTGTGCGTGTGTGCCTGTGTGCGTGTGTTTGTGTGTGCGTGTGTGTGTGTGTGTCCTTTCGGCTCGCAGAGATAAGAATACGTCCGTGGCAAGAAGGCCCTGCCTGTCTTAAGAGGCGACTAATGGATAGGAATCGAGAGGTGGAGAATGTGTGTGTGTGCGCGTGTGTGCGTGTGTGCGTGTGTGCCTGTGTGCGTGTGTTTGTGTGTGCGTGTGTGTGTGTCCGTTCGGCTTGCAGAGATAAGAACACGGCCGTGGCAAGAGGTCCCTGCCTGTCGTAAGAGGCGACTAATGGGTAGGAGTCGAGAGGTGAAGAGAGTACGTGAGTGTGTGCGTGTGTGGGTGTGTGTGTGTTTGTGCGTGTGTAAGTGTGTGTGTGTATGTTTGTGTGTGTCCATTCGGCTCGCAGAGATTAGAATACGGCCGAGGCAACAAGGCAATGCCTGTCGTAAGAGGCGACTAATGGGTAGGAGTCGAGAGGTGAAGAATGTATTTGTGTGTGTGTGTGCGTGTGTGTGCGTGTGTGCGTGCGTGTGTGTGTGAGTGTGTATATGTCCGTTCGGCTTGCAGAGATAAGAATACGGCCGAGGCAAGAATGCCCTGCCTGTCGTAAGTGGCGACTAATTGGTAGGAGTCGAGAGGTGAAAAGTGTTTTTGTGTGTGTGCGTGTGTGTGCGTGTGTGCGTGCTTGTGTGTGTGAGTGTGTATGTGTCCGTTCGGCTTGCAGAGATAAGAATACCGCCAAGGCAAGAAGGCCCTGCTTGTCGTAAGTGGCGACTAATTGGTAGGAGTCGAGAGGTGAAGAGTGTATGTGTGTGTGTGTGTGTGCGTGTGTGGGTGTGTGTGTGTTTGTGCGTGTGTAAGTGTGTGTGTGTATGTATGCGTGTCCATTCGGCTCGCAGAGATTAGAATACGGCCGAGGCAAGAAGGCCATGCCTGTCGTAAGAGGCAACTAATGGGTAGGAGTCGAGAGGTGAAGAGTGTACGTGTGTGTGTGCGTGTGTGCGTGTGTGTGTGCGTGTGTGAGTGTGTGTGTCCGGTCGGCTCGCAGTGATAAGGACACGTCCGTGCCAAGAAGGCCCTGCCTGTCGTAAGCGGCGACTAATGCGTAGGAGTCGGGAGGTGTAGAGTGTATGTGTGTAAGTGCGTGTGTGCGTGTGTGTGCGTGTGTGAGTGTGTGTGTGTGTCCAGTCGGCTCGCAGAGATAAGAACACGGCCGTGGCAAGAAGGCCCTGCCTGTCGTAAGAGGCGACTAATGGGTAGGAGTCGAGAGGTGAAGAGTGTATGTGTGTGTGAGTGTGCGTGTGTGCGTGTGTGTGCATGTGTGAGTGTGTGTGTGTATTTGTGTGTGTGAGTGTGTGTGTCCAGTCGGCTCGCAGAGATACGAACACGGCCGTGGCAAGAAGGCCCTGCCTGTCGTAAGAGGCGACTAATGGGTAGGAGTCGAGTGGTGAAGAGTGTATATGTGTGTGCGTATGTGCGTGTGTGTGCGTGTGAGAGTGTGTGTGTATGTGTGTGTGTGTCCGTTCGGCTTGCAGAGATAAGAGCACGACCGAGGCAAGAAGGCCCTGCCTATCGTAAGAGGCGACTATTAGGTAGGAGTCAAGAGGTGAAGAGTGTATGTGTGTGTGTGCGTGTGTGCGTGTGTGTGTGTGTATGTGTGTGTGTATCCCTTCGACTCGCAGAGATAAGAATACGTCCGTGGCAAGAAGGCCATGCTTGCTGTAAGGAGCGACTAATGGGTAGGAGTCGAGAGGTGAAGCGTGTATGTGTGTGTGTGTGTATGTGTGCAAGTGTGTGTGTGTGTGTCCGTTCGGCTCGCAGAGATAGGTATACGTCCGTGGCAAGAAGGCCCTGCCTGTCTTAAGAGGCGACTAATGGATAGGAGTCGAGAGGTGGAGAGTGTGTGCGTGTGCGTGTGCGTGTGGGTGCGTGTGTAAGTGTGTGTAAATGTGTGTGTGTCTGTTTGGCTTGCAGAGATAAAAATACGGCAGAGGCAAGAAGGCCCTGCCTCTTGTAATGTGCGACTAATAAGTAGGAGTCGAGAGGTGAAGAGTGTATGTGTGTGTGTGTGCGTGTGTGCGTGTGTGTGTGCGTGTGTGAGTATGTGTGTGTATTAGTTCGGCTTGCAGAAATAAGAACACGACCGAGGCAAGCAGGCCCTGCCTATCGTAATAGGCGACTAATAGGTAGGAGTCGAGAGGTGAAGAGTGTATGTGTGTGTGTGCGTGTGTGTGTGTGTGTGTGAGTGTGTGTGTTTGTCCGCTCGGCTCGCAGAGATAAGATTACGGCCGTGGCAAGAAGGCCCTACCTGTCTTAAGAGGCGACTAATGGATAGGAGTCGAGAGGTGGAGAGTGTGTGCGTGTGCGTGTGCGTGTGCATGGGTGCGTGTGTGTGCGTGTGTGCGTGTGTGTGTGTGCGTGTGTGTGTCCGTTCGGCTTGCAGAGATAAGAACACGGCCGTGGCAAGAAGTCCCTGCCTGTCGTAAGAGGAGAATAATGGGCAGAAGTCGAGAGGTGAATAGTGTATGTGTGCTTGCGTGTGTGTGTTTGTGTGTGAGTGTGTGTGTGTGTCCTTTCGGCTCGCAGAGATAAGAATGCGTTCGTTGCAAGAAGGCTCTGCCTGTCTTAAGAGGCGACTAATGGATAGGACTCGAGAGGTGGAGAGTGTGTGCGTGTGCGTGTGCGTTTGCGTGTGTGCGTTTGTGCCTGTGTGCGTGTGTTTGTGTGTGCGTGTGTGTGTGTGTCCGGTCAGCTCGCTGAAATGAGAACACGGCTGTGGCAAGAAGGCCCTGCCTGTCGTAAGAGGCGACTAATGGGTAGGAGTCGAGAGGTGAAGAGTGTATGTGTGTGTGTACGTGTGTGCGTGTGTGTGTGCGTGTGTGAGTATGTGTATGTGTCCGTTCGGCTTGCAGAGATAAGAACACGGCCGTGGCAAGAAGTCCCTGCCTGTCGTAATAGGAGAATAATGGGTAGGAGTCGAGAGGTGAAAAGTGTATGTGTGTGTGTGCGTGTGTGTGAACGTGTGTGTGTGTCAGTGTGTGTGTGTCCGTTTGGCTCGCAGAGATTAGAATACGGCCGAGGCAAGAAGGCCATGCCTGTCTTAAGAGGCGACTAATGGATAGGAGTCGAAAGGTGGAGAGTGTATATGTGTGTGTGCGCGTGTGTGCGTGCGTGTGTGTGTGTTCTTGTATGTGTGTGTGTGAGTGTGTGTGTCCGGTCGGCTCGCAGAGATAAGAACATGGCCGTGGCAAGAAGTCCCTGCCTTTCGAAATAGAAGAATAATGGGTAGGAGTCGAGAGGTGAAGAGTGTATATGTGTGTGTGCGCGTGTGTGCGTGCGTGTCTGTGTTTGTTCTTGTATGTGTGTGTGTGAGTGTGTGTGTGTCCGGTCGGCTCGCAGAGATAAGAACATGGCCGTGGCAGGAAGGCCCTGCCTGTCGTAAAAGGAGAATAATGGGTAGAAGTCGAGAGGTGAATAGTGTATGTGTGTGTGTGCGTGTGTGCGTGTGTGTGTGCGTGTGTGAGTGTGTGTGTATGTGTGTGTGTCCGTCTGGCTTGCAGAGGTAAGAATACGGCCAAGGCAAGAAGACCCTGCCAGTTGTAAGGGGCGACTAATAGGTAGGAGTCGAGAGGTGAAGAGTGTATGTGTGTGTGTGCGTGAGTGCGTGTGTGTGTGCGTGTGTGAGTATGTGTGTGTGTCCGTTTGGCTTGCAGAGATAAGAACACGGCCGTGGCAAGAAGTCCCTGCCTGTCGTAAAAGGAGAATAATGGGTAGAAGTCGAGAGGTGAATAGTGTATGTGTGCTTGCGTGTGTGTGTTTGTGTGTGAGTGTGTGTGCGTGTCCTTTCGGCTCGCAGAGATAAGAATGCGTTCGTTGCAAGAAGGCTCTGCCTGTCTTAAGAGGCGACTAATGGGTAGGAGTCGAGAGGTGAAGAGTGTATGTGTGTGTGTGCGTGTGTGCGTGTGTGTGCGTGTGTGATTGTGTGTGTATGTGTGTGTGTCCGTCTGGCTTGCAGAGGTAAGAATACGGCCAAGGCAAGAAGACCCTGCCAGTTGTAAGGGGCGACTAATAGGTAGGAGTCGAGAGGTGAAGAGTGTATGTGTGTGTGCGTGTGTGCGTGTGTGTGTGCGTGTGTGAGTATGTGTGTATGTCCGTTCGGCTTGCAGAGATAAGAACACGGCCGTGGCAAGAAGTCCCTGCCTATCGTAAGAGGCGACTAATAGGTAGGAGTCGAGAGGTGAAGAATGTATGTGTGTGCGTGTGGGCGTGTTTGTGTGTGTCCGGTCGGCTCGCTGAAATGAGAACACGGCCGTGGCAAGAAGGCCCTGCCTGTCGTAAGAGGCGACTAATGGGTAGGAGTCGAGAGGTGAAGAGTGTATGTGTGTGTACGTGTGTGCGTGTGTGTGTGCGTGTGTGAGTATATGTGTGTGTCCGTTCGGCATGCAGAGATAAGAATACGTCCGTGGCAAGAAGGTCATGCCTGTCTTAAGAGGCGACTAATGGATAGGAGTCAAAAGGTGGAGAGTGTATATGTGTGTGTGCGCGTGTGTGCGTGCGTGTGTGTGTGTGTTCTTGTATGTGTGTGTGTAAGTGTGTGTGTCCGGTCGGCTCGCAGAGATAAGAACATGACCGTGGCAGGAAGGCCCTGCCTGTCGTAAGAGGCGACTAATGGGTAGGAGTCGAGAGGTGAAGAGTGTATGTGTGTGTGTGCGTGTGTGCGTGTGTGTGCGTGTGTGAGTGTGTGTGTATGTGTGTGTGTCCGTCTGGCTTGCAGAGGTAAGAATACGGCCAAGGCAAGAAGACCCGGCCAAGGCAAGAAGAGAAGAATACCCTGCCAGTTGTAAGGGGCGACTAATGCGTGTGTGCGTGTGTGTGCGTGTGTGAGTGTGTGTGTATGTGTGTGTGTCCGTCTGGCTCGCAGAGATTAGAATACGGCCGAGGCAACAAGGCAATGCCTGTCGTAAGAGGCGACTAATGGGTAGGAGTCGAGAGGTGAAGAATGTATTTGTGTGTGTGTGTGCGTGTGTGTGCGTGTGTGCGTGCGTGTGTGTGTGAGTGTGTATATGTCCGTTCGGCTTGCAGAGATAAGAATACGGCCGAGGCAAGAATGCCCTGCCTGTCGTAAGTGGCGACTAATTGGTAGGAGTCGAGAGGTGAAAAGTGTTTTTGTGTGTGTGCGTGTGTGTGCGTGTGTGCGTGCTTGTGTGTGTGAGTGTGTATGTGTCCGTTCGGCTTGCAGAGATAAGAATACCGCCAAGGCAAGAAGGCCCTGCCTGTCGTAAGTGGCGACTAATTGGTAGGAGTCGAGAGGTGAAGAGTGTATGTGTGTGTGTGTGTGTGTGTGTGTGTGCGTGTGTGGGTGTGTGTGTGTTTGTGCGTGTGTAAGTGTGTGTGTGTATGTATGCGTGTCCATTCGGCTCGCAGAGATTAGAATACGGCCGAGGCAAGAAGGCCATGCCTGTCGTAAGAGGCAACTAATGGGTAGGAGTCGAGAGGTGAAGAGTGTACGTGTGTGTGTGCGTGTGTGCGTGTGTGTGTGCGTGTGTGAGTTTGTGTGTCCGGTCGGCTCGCAGTGATAAGGACACGTCCGTGCAAAGAAGGCCCTGCCTGTCGTAAGCGGCGACTAATGCGTAGGAGTCGAGAGGTGTAGAGTGTATGTGTGTAAGTGCGTGTGTGCGTGTGTGTGCGTGTGTGAGTGTGTGTGTGTGTCCAGTCGGCTCGCAGAGATAAGAACACGGCCGTGTGTATTAGTTCGGCTTGCAGAAATAAGAACGCGACCGAGGCAAGCAGGCCCTGCCTATCGTAATAGGCGACTAATAGGTAGGAGTCGAGAGGTGAAGAGTGTATGTGTGTGTGTGTGCGTGTGTGCGTGTGTGTGTGAGTGTGTGAGTATGTGTGTGTGTCCGTTCGGCTTGCAGAGATAAGAACACCCCCAAGGCAAGAAGGCCCTGCCTGTCGTAAGAGGCGACTAAAAGGTAGGGGTCGAGAGGTGAAGAGTGTATGTGTGTGTGTGTGTGAGTGTGTGTGTTTGTCCGCTCGGCTCGCAGAGATAAGATTACGGCCGTGGCAAGAAGGCCCTACCTGTCTTAAGAGGCGGCTAATGGATAGGAGTCGAGAGGTGGAGAGTGTGTGCGTGTGCGTGTGCGTGTGCATGGGTGCGTGTGTGTGCGTGTGTGCGTGTGTGTGTGTGTTTGTGTGTGCGTGTGTGTGTCCGTTCGGCTTGCAGAGATAAGAACACGGCCGTGGCAAGAAGTCCCTGCCTGTCGTAAGAGGAGAATAATGGGGAGAAGTCGAGAGGTGAATAGTGTATGTGTGCTTGCGTGTGTGTGTTTGTGTGTGAGTGTGTGTGTGTGTCCTTTCGGCTCGCAGAGATAAGAATGCGTTCGTTGCAAGAAGGCTCTGCCTGTCTTAAGAGGCGACTAATGGATAGGACTCGAGAGGTGGAGAGTGTGTGCGTGTGCGTGTGCGTTTGCGTGTGTGCGTTTGTGCCTGTGTGCGTGTGTTTGTGTGTGCGTGTGTGTGTGTGTCCGGTCAGCTCGCTGAAATGAGAACACGGCTGTGGCAAGAAGGCCCTGCCTGTCGTAAGAGGCGACTAATGGGTAGGAGTCGAGAGGTGAAGAGTGTATGTGTGTGTGTACGTGTGTGCGTGTGTGTGTGCGTGTGTGAGTATGTGTATGTGTCCGTTCGGCTTGCAGAGATAAGAACACGGCCGTGGCAAGAAGTCCCTGCCTGTCGTAATAGGAGAATAATGGGTAGGAGTCGAGAGGTGAATAGTGTATGTGTGCTTGCGTGTGTGTGTTTGTGTGTGAGTGTGTGTGCGTGTCCTTTCGGCTCGCAGAGATAAGAATGCGTTCGTTGCAAGAAGGCTCTGCCTGTCTTAAGAGGCGACTAATGGGTAGGAGTCGAGAGGTGAAGAGTGTATGTGTGTGTGTGCGTGTGTGCGTGTGTGTGCGTGTGTGATTGTGTGTGTATGTGTGTGTGTCCGTCTGGCTTGCAGAGGTAAGAATACGGCCAAGGCAAGAAGACCCTGCCAGTTGTAAGGGGCGACTAATAGGTAGGAGTCGAGAGGTGAAGAGTGTATGTGTGTGTGCGTGTGTGCGTGTGTGTGTGCGTGTGTGAGTATGTGTGTATGTCCGTTCGGCTTGCAGAGATAAGAACACGGCCGTGGCAAGAAGTCCCTAATTATCGTAAGAGGCGACTAATAGGTAGGAGTCGAGAGGTGAAGAATGTATGTGTGTGTGCGTGTGGGCGTGTTTGTGTGTGTCCGGTCGGCTCGCTGAAATGAGAACACGGCCGTGGCAAGAAGGCCCTGCCTGTCGTAAGAGGCGACTAATGGGTAGGAGTCGAGAGGTGAAGAGAGTACGTGAGTGTGTGCGTGTGTGGGTGTGTGTGGGTTTGTGCGTGTGTAAGTGTGTGTGTGTGTATGTTTGTGTGTGTCCATTCGGCTCGCAGAGATTAGAATACGGCCGAGGCAACAAGGCAATGCCTGTCGTAAGAGGCGACTAATGGGTAGGAGTCGAGAGGTGAAGAATGTATTTGTGTGTGTGTGTGCGTGTGTGTGCGTGTGTGCGTGCGTGTGTGTGTGAGTGTGTATATGTCCGTTCGGCTTGCAGAGATAAGAATACGGCCGAGGCAAGAATGCCCTGCCTCTCGTAAGTGGCGACTAATTGGTAGGAGTCGAGAGGTGAAAAGTGTTTTTGTGTGTGTGCGAGTGTGTGCGTGTGTGCGTGCTTGTGTGTGTGAGTGTGTATGTGTCCGTTCGGCTTGCAGAGATAAGAATACGGCCGAGGCAAGAAGGCCCTGCCTGTCGTAAGTTGCGACTAATTGGTAGGAGTCGAGAGGTGAAGAGTGTATGTGTGTGTGTGTGTGTGCGTGCGTGGGTGTGTGTGTGTTTGTGCGTGTGTAAGTGTGTGTGTGTGTGTGTGTGTATGTATGCGTGTCCATTCGGCTCGCAGAGATTAGAATACGGCCGAGGCGAGAAGGCCATGCCTTTCGAAATAGAAGAATAATGGGTAGGAGTCGAGAGGTGAAGAGTGTATATGTGTGTGTGCGCGTGTGTGCGTGCGTGTCTGTGTTTGTTCTTGTATGTGTGTGTGTGAGTGTGTGTGTGTCCGGTCGGCTCGCAGAGATAAGCACATCGCCGTGGCAGGAAGGCCCTGCCTGTCGTAAGAGGCGACTAATGGGTAGGGGTCGAGAGGTGAAGAGTGTATGTGTGTGTGTGCGTGTGTGCGTGTGTGTGTGCGTGTGTGAGTGTGTGTGTATGTGTGTGTGTCCGTCTGGCTTGAAGAGGTAAGAATACGGCCAAGGCAAGAAGACCCTGCCAGTTGTAAGGGGCGACTAATAGGTAGGAGTCGAGAGGTGAAGAGTGTATGTGTGTGTGTGCGTTTGTGTGTGTCCGGTCGGCTCGCAGAGATAAGAACATGGCCGTGGTAGGAAGGCCCTGCCTGTCGTAAGAGGCGACTAATGGGTAGGGGTCGAGAGGTGAAGAGTGTATGTGTGTGTGTGCGTGTGTGCGTGTGTGTGTGTGTGTGCGTGTGTGAGTATGTGTGTGTGTCCGTTTGGCTTGCAGAGATAAGAACACGGCCGTGGCAAGAAGTCCCTGCCTGTCGTAAGAGGAGAATAATGGGTAGGAGTCGAGAGGTGAAGAGTGTATGTGTGTGTGTGTGTGCGTGTGTGCGTGTGTGGGCGTGTGTGAGTGTGTGTGTGTATGTGTGTGTGTCCGTTTGGCTTGCAGAGATAAGAATACGGCCGAGGCCAGAAGGCCCTGCCTCTTGTAAGGGTCGACTAATAAGTAGGAGTCGAGAGGTGAAGAGTGTATGTGTGTGTGCGTGTGTGCGTGTGTGTGTGTGTGTGTGCGTGTGTGAGTATGTGTGTGTGTTAGTTTGGCTTGCAGAGATGAGAACACGACCGCGGCAAGAAGGCCCTGCTTATCGTAAGAGGCGACTAAAAGGTAGGAGTCGAGAGGTGAAGAGTGTATGTGTGTGCGTGTGTGCGTGTGTGTGTGTTTGTGCGTGTGTGAGTGTGTGTGTATGAGTGTGTGTGTCCGTTCGGCTTGCAGAGATAAGAATACGGCCGTGGCAAGAAGGCCATGCTTGCTGTATGGAGCGACTAATTGGTAGGAGTCGAGAGGTGAAGAGTGTATGTGTGTGCGCGTGTGTGCGTGTATGTGTGTTTGTGCGTGTGTGAGTGTGTGTGTATGAGTGTGTGTGTCCGTTCGGCTTGCAGAAATATGAATACCTGCCTCTCGTAAGAGGCGACTAAAAGGTAGGGGTCGAGAGGTGAAGAGTGTATGTGTGTGTGTGTGTGAGTGTGTGTGTTTGTCCGCTCGGCTCGCAGAGATAAGATTACGGCCGTGGCAAGAAGGCCCTACCTGTCTTAAGAGGCGGCTAATAAATAGGAGTCGAGAGGTGGAGAGTGTGTGCGTGGGTGCGTGTGTGTGCGTGTGTGCGTGTGTGTGTGTGTTTGTGTGTGCGTGTGTGTGTGTCCGTTCGGCTTGCAGAGATAAGAACACGGCCGTGGCAAGAAGTCCCTGCCTGTCGTAAAAGGAGAATAATGGGTAGAAGTCGAGAGTGAATAGTGTATGTGTGCTTGCGTGTGTGTGTTTGTGTGTAAGTGTGTGTGCGTGTCCTTTCGGCTCGCAGAGATAAGAATGCGTTCGTTGCAAGAAGGCTCTGCCTGTCTTAAGAGGCGACTAATGGGTAGGAGTCGAGAGGTGAAGAGTGTATGTGTGTGTGTGCGTGTGTGCGTGTGTGTGCGTGTGTGATTGTGTGTGTATGTGTGTGTGTCCGTCTTGCTTGCAGAGGTAAGAATACGGCCAAGGCAAGAAGACCCTGCCAGTTGTAAGGGGCGACTAATAGGTAGGAGTCGAGAGGTGAAGAGTGTATGTGTGTGTGCGTGTGTGAGTATGTGTGTGTGTCCGTTTGGCTTGCAGAGATAAGAACACGGCCGTGGCAAGAAGTCCCTGCCTGTCGTAAGAGGCGACTAATAGGTAGGAGTCGAGAGGTGAAGAATGTATGTGTGTGTGCGTGTGGGCGTGTTTGTGTGTGTCCGGTCGGCTCGCTGAAATGAGAACACGGCCGTGGCAAGAAGGCCCTGCCTGTCGTAAGAGGCGACTAATGGGTAGGAGTCGAGAGGTGAAGAGTGTATGTGTGTGTGTACGTGTGTGCGTGTGTGTGTGCGTGTGTGAGTATGTGTTTTTGTCCGTTCGGCTTGCAGAGATAAGAATACGTCCGTGGCAAGAAGGTCATGCCTGTCTTAAGAGGCGACTAATGGATAGGAGTCGAAAGGTGGAGAGTGTATATGTGTGTGTGCGCGTGTGTGCGTGCGTGTGTGTGTGTGTTCTTGTATGTGTGTGTGTGAGTTTGTGTGTCCGGTCGGCTCGCAGAGATAAGAACAT
Source organism: Diabrotica undecimpunctata (assembly GCF_040954645.1). NCBI lineage: Eukaryota > Metazoa > Arthropoda > Insecta > Coleoptera > Chrysomelidae > Diabrotica > Diabrotica undecimpunctata. Next base: position 4,031,887 of record NW_027311886.1, on the reverse strand, counting down.
GGCCGTGGCAGGAAGGCCCTGCCTGTCGTAAGAGGCGAATAATGGGTAGGGGTCGAGAGGTGAAGAGTGTATGTGGGTGTGCGTGTGTGCGTGTGTGTGCGTGTGTGAGTGTGTGTGTATGTGTGTGTGTCCGTCTGGCTTGCAGAGGTAAGAATACGGCCAAGGCAAGAAGACCCTGCCAGTTGTAAGGGGCGACTAATAGGTAGGAGTCGAGAGGTGAAGAGTGTATGTGTGTGTGCGTGTGTGCGTGTGTGTGTGCGTGTGTGAGTATGTGTGTGTGTCCGTTCGGCTTGCAGAGATAAGAACACGGCCGTGGCAAGAAGTCCCTGCCTATCGTAAGAGGCGACTAATAGGTAGGAGTCGACAGGTGAAGAATGTATGTGTGTGTGCGTGTGGGCGTGTTTGTGTGTGTGTGAGTGTATGTGTGTGTGCGTGTGTGCGTGCGTGTGTGTGTGTTTGTGAGTGTGTGTATGTATGTGTGTGTGTCCCTTCGGCTCGCAGAGATAAGAAAACAGCCGTGGCAAGAAAGCGATGCAAATCGTACGGGGCGACTAATGGATAGGAGTCGAGAGGCGAAGAGTGGGCGACTAATATGTAGGAGTCGAGAGGTGAAAAGTGTATGTGTGTGTGCGTGTGTGCGTGTGTGTGTGCGTGTGTGAGTATGTGTGTGTGTTAGTTCGGCTTGCAGAGATAAAAACACGACCGAGGCAAGAAGGCCCTGCCTATCGTAAGAGGCGACTAATAGGTAGGAGTCGAGAGGTGAAGAATGTATGTGTGTGTGCGTGTGGGCGTGTTTGTGTGTGTGTGAGTGTATGTGTGTGTGCGTGTGTGCGTGCGTGTGTGTGTGTGTTTGTGAGTGTGTGTGTATGTATGTGTGTGTGTCCCTTCGGCTCGCAGAGATAAGAAAACAGCCGTGGCAAGAAAGCGATGCAAATCGTACGGGGCGACTAATGGATAGGAGTCGAGAGGCGAAGAGTGGGCGACTAATAAGTAGGAGTCGAGAGGTGAAAAGTGTATGTGTGTGTGCGTGTGTGCGTGTGTGTGTGCGTGTGTGAGTATGTGTGTGTGTCCGTTCGGCTTGCAGTGATAAGAACACGGCCAAGGCAAGAAGGCCCTGCCTATCGTAAGAGGCGACTAATAGGTAGGAGTCGAGAGGTGAAGAATGTATGTGTGTGTGCGTGTGGGCGTGTTTGTGTGTCTGTGAGTGTATGTGTGTGTGCGTGTGTGCGTGCGTGTGTGTGTGTGTGTGTGTTTGTGAGTGTGTGTGTATGTATGTGTGTGTGTCCCTTCGGTTCGCAGAGATAAGAAAACAGCCGTGGCAAGAAGGCGATGCAAATCGTACGGGGCGACTAATGGGTAGGAGTCGAGATGTGAAGAGTGGGCGACTAATAAGTAGGAGTCGAGAGGTGAAGAGAGTATGTGTGTGGGTGCGTGTGTGCGTATGTGTGTGCGTGTGTGTGTATGTGTGTGTGTCCGTTCGGCTCGCAGAGATAAGAACACGGCCGTGGCAAGAAGTCCCTGCCTGTCGTAAGAGGCGACTAATGAATAGGAGTCGAGAGGTGAAGAGTGTATGTGTCTTTGTGTATGTGCGTGTGTTTGTGCGTGTGTGAGTATGTGTGTGTGTATGTGTGTGTGTGTGTCCGTTTGGCTTGCGGAGATAAGAATACGGCCGAGGCAAGAACGCCCTGCCTGTCTTAAGAGGCGACTAATGGATATTAGTCGAGAGGTGGAGAATGTGTGCGTGTGCATGTGTGCGTGTGTGCCTGTGTGCGTGTGTTTGTGTGTGCGTGTGTGTGTGTGTCCGTTCGGCTTGCAGAGATAAGAACACGGCCGTGGCAAGAAGTCCCTGCCTGTCGTACGAGGCGACTAATGGGTAGGAGTCGAGAGGTGAAGAGAGTACGTGAGTGTGTGCGTGTATGGGTGTGTGTGTGTTTGTGCGTGTGTAAGTGTGTGTGTGTATGTTTGTGTGTGTCCATTCGGCTCGCAGATATTAGAATACGGCCGAAGCAACAAGGCAATGCCTGTCGTAAGAGGCGACTAATGGGTAGGAGTCGAGAGGTGAAGAATGTATTTGTGTGTGTGTGTGTGCGTGTGTGTGCGTGTGTGCGTGCGTGTGTGTGTGAGTGTGTTTATGTCCGTTCGGCTTGCAGAGATAAGAATACGGCCGAGGCAAGAACGCCCTGCCTGTCGTAAGTGGCGACTAATTGGTAGGAGTCGAGAGGCGAAGAGTGTATGTGTGTGTGTGTGTGTGTGTGTGTGCGTGTGTGGGTGTGTGTGTGTTTGTGCGTGTGTAAGTGTGTGTGTGTGTATGTATGCGTGTCCATTCGGCTCGCAGAGATTAGAATACGGCCGAGGCAAGAAGGCCATGCCTGTCGTAAGAGGCAACTAATGGGTAGGAGTCGAGAGGTGAAGAGTGTATGTGTGTGTGTGCGTGTGTGCGTGTGTGTGTGCGTGTGTGAGTGTGTGTGTCCGGTCGGCTCGCAGTGATAAGGACACGTCCGTGCCAAGAAGGCCCTGCCTGTCGTAAGCGGCGACTAATGCGTAGGAGTCGAGAGGTGAAGAGTGTATGTGTGTAAGTGCGTGTGTGCGTGTGTGTGCGTGTGTGAGTGTGTGTGTGTGTCCAGTCGGCTCTCAGAGATAAGAACACGGCCGTGGCAAGAAGGCCCTGCCTTTCGTAAGAGGCGACTAATGGGTAGGAGTCGAGAGGTGAAGAGTGTATGTGTGTGTGAGTGTGCGTGTGTGTGCGTGTGTGAGTGTGTGTGTGTATTTGTGTGTGTGAGTGTGTGTGTGTCCAGTCGGCTCGCAGAGATAAGAACACGGCCGTGGCAAGAAGGCCCTGCCTGTCGTAAGAGGCGACTAATGGGTAGGAGTCGAGAGGTGAAGAGTGTATGTGTGTGTGAGTGTGCGTGTGTGCGTGTGTGTGCATGTGTGAGTGTGTGTGTGTGTATTTGTGTGTGTGTGAGTGTGTGTGTCCAGTCGGCTCGCAGAGATACGAACACGGCCGTGGCAAGAAGGCCCTGCCTGTCGTAAGAGGCGGCTAATGGGTAGGAGTCGAGTGGTGAAGAGTGTATATGTGTGTGCGTATGTGCGTGTGTGTGCGTGTGAGAGTGTGTGTGTATGTGTGTGTGTGTCCGTTCGGCTTGCAGAGATAAGAGCACGACCGAGGCAAGAAGGCCCTGCCTATCGTAAGAGGCGACTAATAGGTAGGAGTCAAGAGGTGAAGAGTGTATGTGTGTGTGTGCGTGTGTGTGTGTGTATGTGTGTGTGTATCCCTTCGGCTCGCAGAGATAGGTATACGTCCGTGGCAAGAAGGCCCTGCCTGTCTTAAGAGGCGACTAATGGATAGAAGTCGAGAGGTGGAGAGTGTGTGCGTGTGCGTGTGCGTGTGGGTGCGTGTGTAAGTGTGTGTGTATGTGTGTGTGTCTGTTTGGCTTGCAGAGATAAAAATACGGCAGAGGCAAGAAGGCCCTGCCTCTTGTAATGGGCGGCTAATAAGTAGGAGTCGAGAGGTGAAGAGTGTATGTGTGTGTGTGCTTGTGTGCGTGTGTGTGTGCGTGTGTGAGTATGTGTGTGTATTAGTTCGGCTTGCAGAAATAAGAACACGACCGAGGCAAGCAGGCCCTGCCTATCGTAATAGGCGACTAATAGGTAGGAGTCGAGAGGTGAAGAGTGTATGTGTGTGTGTGCGTGTGTGCGTGTGTGTGTGAGTGTGTGAGTATGTGTGTGTGTCCGTTCGGCTGGCAGAGATAAGAACACCCCCAAGGCAAGAAGGCCCTGCCTGCCGTAAGAGGCGACCAATAGGTAGGAGTCGAGAGGTGAAGAATGTATGTGTGTGTGCGTGTGTACGTGTTTGTGTGTGTGTGAGTGTATGTGTATGAGTGTGTGTGCGTGCGTGTGTGCGTGTGTAAGTATGTGTGTCCGTGTCCGTTCGTCTTGCAGAAATAAGAACACGGCCGAGGAAAGAAGGCCCTGCCTGTCGTGAGAGGCGACTAATAGGTAGGATTAGACAGGTGAAGAATGTATGTGTGTGTGCGTGTGTGCGTGCGTATGTGCGTGTGTGTGTGTGAGTGTGTGTGTGTATGTGTGTGTGTGTGTCCCTTCGCTCGCAGAGATAAGAAAAAAGCGGTGGCAAGAAGGCCATGCCTGTCGTAAGAGGCGACTAATGGATAGGAGTCGAGAGGTGGAGAGTGTGTGCGTGTGCGTGTGCGTGTGCGTGTGTGTGTGTGTGCGTGTGTGTGTGTGTCCGTTTGGCTTGCAGAGATAAAAACACGGCCGTGGCAAGAAGTCCCTGCCTGTCGTAAGAGGAGAATAATGGGTAGGAGTCGAGAGGTGAAGAGTGTATGTGTGTGTGCGTGTGTGCGTGCGTGTGTGAGTGTGTGTGTGTATGTGTGGGTGTCAGTGTGTGTGTGTGTCCGGTCGGCTCGCAGAGATGAGAACACGGCCGTGGCAAGAAGGCACTGCCTGTCGTTAAGAGGCAACTAATGGGTAGGAGTCGAGAGGTGAAGAGTGTATGTGTGTGTGTGTGTGCGTGTGTGCGTGTGTGTGCGTGTGTGTGTGTATATGTTTGTGTCTGTTTGGCTTGCAGAGATAAGAATACGGCCGAGGCAAGAAGGCCCTGGCTCTTGTAAGGGGCGACTAATAAGTAGGAGTCGAGAGGTGAAGAGTGTATGTGTGTGTGCGTGTGTGCGTGTGTGTGCGTGTGAGCGTGCGTGTGTGTGTGAGTGTGTGTGTGTCCGTTCGGCTTGCACAGATAAGAATACGGCCGAGGCAAGAAGGCCCTGCCTGTCGTAAGTGGCGACTAATTGGTAGGAGTCGAGAGGTGAAGAGTGTATATGTGTGTGTGCGTGTGTGCGTGTGTGTGCGTGTGTGCGTGCGTGTGTGTGTGAGTGTGTGCGTCCGTTCGGCTTGCAGAGATAAGAATACGGCCGAGGCAAGAAGGCCCTGCCTGTCGTAAGAGGCGACTAATGGGTAGGAGTCGAGAGGTGAAGAGTTTATTTGTGTGTGTGTGTGCGTGTGTGTGCGTGTGTGCGTGCGTGTGTGTCTGAGTGTGTGTGTGTCCGTTCGGCTTGCAGAGATAAGAATACGGCCGAGGCAAGAAGGCCCTGCCTGTCGTAAGTGGCGACTAATTGGTAGGAGTCGAGAGGTGAAGAGTGTATGTGTGTGTGTGTGCGTGTGTGCGTGTGTGTGCGTGTGTTAGTGTGTGTGTATGTGTGTGTATCTGTTTGGCTTGCAGAGATAAGAATACGGCCGAGGCAAGAAGGCCCTCTCTCTTGTAAGGGGCGACTAATAGGTAGGAGTCGAAAGGTGAATAGTGTATGTGTGTGTGTGTGTGCTTGTGTGGGTGTGTGTGTGTTTGTGCGTGTGTAAGTGTGTGTATATGTATGTGTGTGTCCATTCGGCTCGCAGAGATTAGAATACGGCCGAGGCAAGAAGGCCATTCCTGTCGTAAGAGGCAACTAATGGGTAGGAGTCGAGAGGTGAAAAGTGTTTTTGTGTGTGTGCGTGTGTGTGCGTGTGTGCGTGCTTGTGTGTGTGAGTGTGTATGTGTCCGTTCGGCTTGCAGAGATAAGAATACGGCCGAGGCAAGAAGGCCTTGCCTGTCGTAAGAGGCGACTAATGGGTAGGAGTCGAGAGGTGAAGAGTGTATGTGTGTGTGCGTGTGTGCGTGTATGTGTGTTTGTGCGTGTGTGAGTGTGTGTGTATGAGTGTGTGTGTCCGTTCGGCTTGCAGAGATATGAATACGGCCGGGGCAAAAAGGCCCTGCCTCTCGTAAGAGGCGACTAAAAGGTAGGGGTCGAGAGGTGAAGAGTGTATGTGTGTGCGTGTGTTTGTGTGTGCGTGTGTGTGTGTGTCCGGTCGGCTCGCTGAAATGAGAACACGGCCGTGGCAAGAAGGCCCTGCCTGTCGTAAGAGGCGACTAATGGGTAGGAGTCGAGAGGTGAAGAGTGTATGTGTGTGTGTACGTGTGTGCGTGTGTGTGTGCGTGTGTGAGTATGTGTGTGTGTCCGTTCGGCTTGCAGAGATAAGAATACGTCCGTGGCAAGAAGGTCATGCCTGTCTTAAGAGGAGACTAATGGATAGGAGTCGAAAGGTGGAGAGTGTATATGTGTGTGTGCGCGTGTGTGCGTGCGTGCGTGTGTGTGTTCTTGTATGTGTGTGTGTGAGTGTGTGTGTCCGGTCGGCTCGCAGAGATAAGAACATGGCCGTGGCAGGAAGGCCCTGCCTGTCGTAAGAGGCGACTAATGGGTAGGTGTCGAGAGGTGAAGAGTGTATGTGTGTGTGTGCGTGTGTGCGTGTGTGTGCGTGTGTGAGTGTGTGTGTATGTGTGTGTGTCCGTCTGGCTTGCAGAGGTAAGAATACGGCCAAGGCAAGAAGACCCTGCCAGTTGTAAGGGGCGACTAATAGGTAGGAGTCGAGAGGTGAAGAGTGTATGTGTGTGTGCGTGTGTGCGTGTGTGTGTGCGTGTGTGAGTATGTGTGTGTGTCCGTTTGGCTTGCAGAGATAAGAACACGGCCGTGGCAAGAAGTCCCTGCCTATCGTAAGAGGCGACTAATAGGTAGGAGTCGAGAGGTGAAGAATGTATGTGTGTGTGCGTGTGGGCGTGTTTGTGTGTGTGTGAGTGTATGTGTGTGTGCGTGTGTGCGTGCGTGTGTGTGTGTTTGTGAGTGTGTGTGTATGTATGTGTGTGTGTCCCTTCGGCTCGCAGAGATAAGAAAACAGCTGTGGCAAGAAAGCGATGCAAATCGTACGGGGCGACTAATGGATAGGAGTCGAGAGGCGAAGAGTGGGCGACTAATAAGTAGGAGTCGAGAGGTGAAGAGTGTATGTGTGTGTGCGTGTGTGCGTGTGTGTGTGCGTGTGTGAGTATGTGTGTGTGTCCGTTTGGCTTGCAGAGATAAGAACACGGCCGTGGCAAGAAGTCCCTGCCTATCGTAAGAGGCGACTAATAGGTAGGAGTCGAGAGGTGAAGAATGTATGTGTGTGTGCGTGTGGGCGTGTTTGTGTGTGTGTGAGTGTATGTGTGTGTGCGTGTGTGCGTGCGTGTGTGTGTGTTTGTGAGTGTGTGTGTATGTATGTGTGTGTGTCCCTTCGGCTCGCAGAGATAAGAAAACAGCCGTGGCAAGAAAGCGATGCAAATCGTACGGGGCGACTAATGGATAGGAGTCGAGAGGCGAAGAGTGGGCGACTAATAAGTAGGAGTCGAGAGGTGAAAAGTGTATGTGTGTGTGCGTGTGTGCGTGTGTGTGTGCGTGTGTGAGTATGTGTGTGTGTGCGTTCGGCTTGCAGTGATAAGAACACGGCCAAGGCAAGAAGGCCCTGCCTATCGTAAGAGGCGACTAATAGGTAGGAGTCGAGAGGTGAAGAATGTATGTGTGTGTGCGTGTGGGCGTGTTTGTGTGTGTGTGAGTGTATGTGTGCGTGCGTGTGTGCGTGCGTGTGTGTGTGTGTGTGTGTTTGTGAGTGTGTGTGTATGTATGTGTGTGTGTCCCTTCGGCTCGCAGAGATAAGAAAACAGCCGTGGCAAGAAGGCGATGCAAATCGTACGGGGCGACTAATGGGTAGGAGTCGAGATGTGAAGAGTGGGCGACTAATAAGTAGGAGTCGAGAGGTGAAGAGAGTATGTGTGTGGGTGCGTGTGTGCGTGTGTGTGTGCGTGTGTGTGTATGTGTGTGTGTACGTTCGGCTCGCAGAGATAAGAACACGGCCGTGGCAAGAAGTCCCTGCCTGTCGTAAGAGGCGACTAATGAATAGGAGTCGAGAGGTGAAGAGTGTATGTGTCTTTGTGTGTGTGCGTGTGTTTGTGCGTGTGTGAGTATGTGTGTGTATGTGTGTGTGTGTGTCCGTTTGGCTTGCAGAGATAAGAATACGGCCGAGGCAAGAACGCCCTGCCTGTCTTAAGAGGCGACTAATGGATATTAGTCGAGGGGTGGAGAGTGTGTGCGTGTGCGTGTACGTGTGCGTGTGTGCGTGTGTGCCTGTGTGCATGTGTTTGTGTGTGCGTGTGTGTGTGTGTGTCCTTTCGGCTCGCAGAGATAAGCATACGTCCGTGGCAAGAAGGCCCTGCCTGTCTTAAGAGGCGACTAATGGATAGGAATCGAGAGGTGGAGAATGTGTGCGTGTGCGTGTGTGCGTGTGTGCGTGTGTGCCTGTGTGCGTGTGTTTGTGTGTGCGTGTGTGTGTGTGTCCGTTCGGCTTGCAGAGATAAGAACACGGCCGTGGCAAGAAGTCGAATACGGCCGAGGCAACAAGGCAATGCCTGTCGTAAGAGGCGACTAATGGGTAGGAGTCGAGAGGTGAAGAATGTATTTGTGTGTGTGTGTGCGTGTGTGTGCGTGTGTGCGTGCGTGTGTGTGTGAGTGTGTGTGTCCGTTCGGCTTGCAGAGATAAGAATACGGCCAAGGCAAGAAGGCCCTGCCTGTCGTAAGTGGCGACTAATTGGTAGGAGTCGAGAGGTGAAGAGTGTATGTGTGTGCGTGTGTGTGCGTGTGTGCGTGCGTGTGTGTGTGAGTGTGTATGTGTCCGTTCGGCTTGCAGAGATAAGAATACGGCCGAGGCAAGAATGCCCTGCCTGTCGTAAGTGGCGACTAATTGGTAGGAGTCGAGAGGTGAAAAGTGTTTTTGTGTGTGTGCGTGTGTGTGCGTGTGTGCGTGCTTGTGTGTGTCAGTGTGTATGTGTCCGTTCGGCTTGCAGAGATAAGAATACGGCCAAGGCAAGAAGGCCCTGCCTGTCGTAAGTGGCGACTAATTGGTAGGAGTCGAGAGGTGAAGAGTGTATGTGTGTGTGTGTGTGCGTGTGTGGGTGTGTGTGTGTTTGTGCGTGTGTAAGTGTGTGTGTGTATGTATGCGTGTCCATTCGGCTCGCAGAGATTAGAATACGGCCGAGGCAAGAAGGCCATGCCTGTCGTAAGAGGCAACTAATGGGTAGGAGTCGAGAGGTGAAGAGTGTACGTGTGTGTGTGCGTGTGTGCGTGTGTGTGTGCGTGTGTGAGTGTGTGTGTCCGGTTGGCTCGCAGTGATAAGGACACGTCCGTGCCAAGAAGGCCCTGCCTGTCGTAAGCGGCGACTAATGCGTAGGAGTCGAGAGGTGAAGAGTGTATGTGTGTAAGTTCGTGTGTGCGTGTGTGTGCGTGTGTGAGTGTGTGTGTCCAGTCGGCTCTCAGAGATAAGAACACGGCCGTGGCAAGAAGGCCCTGCCTTTCGTAAGAGGCGACTAATGGGTAGGAGTCGAGAGGTGAAGAGTGTATGTGTGTGTGAGTGTGCGTGTGTGTGCGTGTGTGAGTGTGTGTGTGTATTTGTGTGTGTGAGTGTGTGTGTGTCCAGTCGGCTCGCAGAGATAAGAACACGGCCGTGGCAAGAAGGCCCTGCCTGTCGTAAGAGGCGACTAATGGGTAGGAGTCGAGAGGTGAAGAGTGTATGTGTGTGTGAGTGTGCGTGTGTGCGTGTGTGTGCATGTGTGAGTGTGTGTGTGTATTTGTGTGTGTGAGTGTGTGTGTCCAGTCGGCTCGCAGAGATACGAACAGGGCCGTGGCAAGAAGGCCCTGCCTGTCGTAAGAGGCGACTAATGGGTAGGAGTCGAGTGGTGAAGAGTGTATATGTGTGTGCGTATGTGCGTGTGTGTGCGTGTGAGAGTGTGTGTGTATGTGTGTGTGTGTCCGTTCGGCTTGCAGAGATAAGAGCACGACCGAGGCAAGAAGGCCCTGCCTATCGTAAAAGGCGACTAATAGGTAGGAGTCAATAGGTGAAGAGTGTATGTGTGTGTGTGTGCGTGTGTGCGTGTGTGTGTGTGTGTGTGTATGTGTGTGTGTATCCCTTCGGCTCGCAGAGATAAGAATACGTCCGTGGCAAGAAGGCCATGCTTGCTGTAAGGAGCGACTAATGGGTAGGAGTCGAGAGGTGAAGCGTGTATGTGTGTGTGTGTGTGTGTGTATGTGTGCAAGTGTGTGTGTGTGTCCGTTCGGCTCGCAGAGATAGGTATACGTCCGTGGCAAGAAGGCCCTGCCTGTCTTAAGAAGCGACTAATGGATAGGAGTCGAGAGGTGGAGAGTGTATGTGTATGTGCGTGTGTGCGTGTGTGTGTGCGTGTGTGAGTATGTGTGTGTGTCCGTTCGGCTTGCAGAGATAAGAACACGGCCGTGGCAAGAAGTCACTGCCTATCGTAAGAGGCGACTAATAGGTAGGAGTCGAGAGGTGAAGAATGTATGTGTGTGTGCGTGTGGGCGTGTTTGTGTGTGTGTGAGTGTATGTGTGTGTGCGTGTGTGCGTGCGTGTGTGTGTGTTTGTGAGTGTGTGTGTATGTATGTGTGTGTGTCCCTTCGGCTCGCAGAGATAAGAAAACAGCCGTGGCAAGAAAGCGATGCAAATCGTACGGGGCGACTAATGGATAGGAGTCGAGAGGCGAAGAGTGGGCGACTAATAAGTAGGAGTCGAGAGGTGAAAAGTGTATGTGTGTGTGCGTGTGTGCGTGTGTGTGTGCGTGTGTGAGTATGTGTGTGTGTTAGTTCAGCTTGCAGAGATAAAAACACGACCGAGGCAAGAAGGCCCTGCCTATCGTAAGAGGCGACTAATAGGTAGGAGTCGAGAGGTGAAGAATGTATGTGTGTGTGCGTGTGGGCGTGTTTGTGTGTGTGAGTGTATGTGTGTGTGCGTGTGTGCGTGCGTGTGTGTGTGTGTGTGTTTGTGAGTGTGTGTGTGTATGTATGTGTGTGTGTCCCTTCGGCTCGCAGAGATAAGAAAACAGCCGTGGCAAGAAAGCGATGCAAATCGTACGGGGCGACTAATGGATAGGAGTCGAGAGGCGAAGAGTGGGCGACTAATAAGTAGGAGTCGAGAGGTGAAAAGTGTATGTGTGTGTGCGTGTGTGCGTGTCTGTGTGCGTGTGTGAGTAGGTGTGTGTGTCCGTTCGGCTTGCAGTGATAAGAACACGGCCAAGGCAAGAAGGCCCTGCCTATCGTAAGAGGCGACTAATAGGTAGGAGTCGAGAGGTGAAGAATGTATGTGTGTGTGCGTGTGGGCGTGTTTGTGTGTGTGTGAGTGTATGTGTGTGTGCGTGTGTGCGTGCGTGTTGTGTGTGTGTGTGTTTGTGAGTGTGTGTGTATGTATGTGTGTGTGTCCCTTCGGCTCGCAGAGATAAGAAAACAGCCGTGGCAAGAAGGCGATGCAAATCGTACGGGGCGACTAATGGGTAGGAGTCGAGATGTGAAGAGTGGGCGACTAATAAGTAGGAGTCGAGAGGTGAAGAGAGTATGTGTGTGGGTGCGTGTGTGCGTGTGTGTGTGCGTGTGTGTGTATGTGTGTGTGTCCGTTCGGCTCGCAGAGATAAGAACACGGCCGTGGCAAGAAGTCCCTGCCTGTCGTAAGAGGCGACTAATGAATAGGAGTCGAGAGGTGAAGAGTGTATGTGTCTTTGTGTGTGTGCGTGTGTTTGTGCGTGTGTGAGTATGTGTGTGTATGTGTGTGTGTGTCCGTTTGGCTTGCAGAGATAAGAATACGGCCGAGGCAAGAACGCCCTGCCTGTCTTAAGAGGCGACTACTGGATATTAGTCGAGAGGTGGAGAGTGTGTGCGTGTGCGTGTACGTGTGCGTGTGTGCGTGTGTGCCTGTGTGCGTGTGTTTGTGTGTGCGTGTGTGTGTGTGTGTCCTTTCGGCTCGCAGAGATAAGAATACGTCCGTGGCAAGAAGGCCCTGCCTGTCTTAAGAGGCGACTAATGGATAGGAATCGAGAGGTGGAGAATGTGTGCGTGTGCGTGTGTGCGTGTGTGCGTGTGTGCCTGTGTGCGTGTGTTTGTGTGTGCGTGTGTGTGTGTCCGTTCGGCTTGCAGAGATAAGAACACGGCCGTGGCAAGAAGTCCCTGCCTGTCGTAAGAGGCAACTAATGGGTAGGAGTCGAGAGGTGAAGAGAGTACGTGAGTGTGTGCGTGTGTGGGTGTGTGTGTGTTTGTGCGTGTGTAAGTGTGTGTGTGTATGTTTGTGTGTGTCCATTCGGCTCGCAGAGATTAGAATACGACCGAGGCAACAAGGCAATGCCTGTCGTAAGAGGCGACTAATGGGTAGGAGTCGAGAGGTGAAGAATGTATTTGTGTGTGTGTGTGCGTGTGTGTGCGTGTGTGCGTGCGTGTGTGTGTGAGTGTGTATATGTCCGTTCGGCTTGCAGAGATAAGAATACGGCCGAGGCAAGAATGCCCTGCCTGTCGTAAGTGGCGACTAATTGGTAGGAGTCGAGAGGTGAAAAGTGTTTTTGTGTGTGTGCGTGTGTGTGCGTGTGTGCGTGCTTGTGTTTGTGAGTGTGTATGTGTCCGTTCGGCTTGCAGAGATAAGAATACCGCCAAGGCAAGAAGGCCCTGCCTGTCGTAAGTGGCGACTAATTGGTAGGAGTCGAGAGGTGAAGAGTGTATGTGTGTGTGTGTGTGTGTGCGTGTGTGGGTGTGTGTGTGTTTGTGCGTGTGTAAGTGTGTGTGTGTATGTATGCGTGTCCATTCGGCTCGCTGAAATGAGAACACGTCCGTGCCAAGAAGGCCCTGCCTGTCGTAAGCGGCGACTAATACGTAGGAGTCGAGAGGTGAAGAGTGTATGTGTGTAAGTGCGTGTGTGCGTGTGTGTGCGTGTGTGAGTGTGTGTGTGTCCAGTCGGCTCTCAGAGATAAGAACACGGCCGTGGCAAGAAGGCCCTGCCTTTCGTAAGAGGCGACTAATGGGTAGGAGTCGAGAGGTGAAGAGTGTATGTGTGTGTGAGTGTGCGTGTGTGCGTGTGTGTGCATGTGTGAGTGTGTGTGTGTATTTGTGTGTGTGAGTGTGTGTGTCCAGTCGGCTCGCAGAGATACGAACACGGCCGTGGCAAGAAGGCCCTGCCTGTCGTAAGAGGCGACTAATGGGTAGGAGTCGAGTGGTGAAGAGTGTATATGTGTGTGCGTATGTGCGTGTGTGTGCGTGTGAGAGTGTGTGTGTATGTGTGTGTGTGTCCGTTCGGCTTGCAGAGATAAGAGCACGACCGAGGCAAGAAGGCCCTGCCTATCGTAAGAGGCGACTAATAGGTAGGAGTCAAGAGGTGAAGAGTGTATGTGTGTGTGTGCGTGTGTGCGTGTGTGTGTGTGTATGTGTGTGTGTATCCCTTCGGCTCGCAGAGATAAGAATACGTCCGTGGCAAGAAGGCCATGCTTGCTGTAAGGAGCGACTAATGGGTAGGAGTCGAGAGGTGAAGCGTGTATGTGTGTGTGTGTGTATGTGTGCAAGTGTGTGTGTGTGTGTCCGTTCGGCTCGCAGAGATAGGTATACGTCCGTGGCAAGAAGGCCCTGCCTGTCTTAAGAAGCGACTAATGGATAGGAGTCGAGAGGTGGAGAGTGTGTGCGTGTGCGTGTGCGTGTGGGTGCGTGTGTAAGTGTGTGTGTATGTGTGTGTGTCTGTTTGGCTTGCAGAAATAAGAACACGACCGAGGCAAGCAGGCCCTGCCTATCGTAATAGGCGACTAATAGGTAGGAGTCGAGAGGTGAAGAGTGTATGTGTGTGTGTGCGTGTGTGCGTGTGTGTGTGAGTGTGTGAGTATGTGTGTGTGTCCGTTCGGCTTGCAGAGATAGGAACACCCCCAAGGCAAGAAGGCCCTGCCTGTCGTAAGAGGCGACTAATAGGTAGGAGTCGAGAGGTGGAGAGTGTGTGCGTGTGCGTGTGCGTGTGTGCGTGTGTAAGTATGTGTGTGTGTGTCCGTTCGTCTTGCAGAAATAAGAACACGGCCGAGGCAAGAAGGCCCTGCCTGTCGTGAGAGGCGACTAATAGGTAGGATTAGAGAGGTGAAGAATGTATGTGTGTGTGCGTGTGTGTGTGTGTATGTGTGTGTGTGTGTCCCTTCGCTCGCAGAGATAAGAAAAAAGCGGTGGCAAGAAGGCCATGCCTGTCGTAAGAGGCGACTAATGGATAGGAGTCGAGAGGTGGAGAGTGTGTGCGTGTGCGTGTGCGTGTGCGTGTGCGTGTGTGTGTGTGTGCGTGTGTGTGTGTCCGTTTGGCTTGCAGAGATAAAAACACGGCCGTGGCAAGAAGTCCCTGCCTGTCGTAAGAGGAGAATAATGGGTAGGAGTCGAGAGGTGAAGAGTGTATGTGTGTGTGCGTGTGTGCGTGCGTGTGTGAGTGTGTGTGTATGTGTGTGTGTCAGTGTGTGTGTGTGTGTCCGGTCGGCTCGCAGAGATGAGAACACGGCCGTGGCAAGAAGGCACTGCCTGTCGTTAACAGGCAACTAATGGGTAGGAGTCGAGAGGTGAAGAGTGTATGTGTGTGTGTGTGTGCTTGTGTGCGTGTGTGTGCGTGTGTGTGTATGTATATGTTTGTGTCTGTTTGGCTTGCAGAGATAAGAATACGGCCGAGGCAGAAGGCCCTGCGTCTTGTAAGGGGCGACTAATAAGTAGGAGTCGAGAGGTGAAGAGTGTATGTGTGTATGCGTGTGTGCGTGTGTGCGTGTGTGAGTATGTGTGTTTGTTAGTTCGGCTTGCAGAGATAAGAGCACAACCGAGGCAAGAAGGCCCTGCCTATCGTAAGAGGCGACTAATAAGTAGGAGTCGAGAGGTGAAGAGTGTATGTGTGTGTGCGTGTGTGCGTGTATGTGTGTTTGTGCGTGTGTGAGTGTGTGTGTATGAGTCTGTGTGTCCTTTCGGCTTGCAGAGATATGAATACGGCCGGGGCAAGAAGGCCCTGCCTCTCGTAAGAGGCGACTTAAAGGTAGGGGTCGAGAGGTGAAGAGTGTATGTGTGTGTGTGTGTGTGAGTGTGTGTGTTTGTCCGCTCGGCTCGCAGAGATAAGAGTAGAAGGCCCTACCTGTCTTAAGAGGCGGCTAATGGATAGGAGTCGAGAGGTGGAGAGTGTGTGCGTGTGCGTGTGCGTGTGCATGGGTGCGTGTGTGTGCGTGTGTGCGTGTGTGTGTGTGTTTGTGTGTGCGTGTGTGTGTGTCCGTTCGGCTTGCAGAGATAAGAACACGGCCGTGGCAAGAAGTCCCTGCCTGTCGTAAGAGGAGAATAATGGGCAGAAGTCGAGAGGTGAATAGTGTATGTGTGCTTGCGTGTGTGTGTTTGTGTGTGAGTGTGTGTGTGTGTCCTTTCGGCTCGCAGAGATAAGAATGCGTTCGTTGCAAGAAGGCTCTGCCTGTCTTAAGAGGCGACTAATGGATAGGACTCGAGAGGTGGAGAGTGTGTGCGTGTGCGTGTGCGTTTGCGTGTGTGCGTTTGTGCCTGTGTGCGTGTGTTTGTGTGTGTGAGTGTGTATGTGTCCGTTCGGCTTGCAGAGATAAGAATACGGCCGAGGCAAGAATGCCCTGCCTGTCGTAAGTGGCGACTAATTGGTAGGAGTCGAGAGGTGAAAAGTGTTTTTGTGTGTGTGCGTGTGTGTGCGTGTGTGCGTGCTTGTGTGTGTGAGTGTGTATGTGTCCGTTCGGCTTGCAGAGATAAGAATACGGCCGAGGCAAGAATGCCCTGCCTGTCGTAAGTGGCGACTAATTGGTAGGAGTCGAGAGGTGAAAAGTGTTTTTGTGTGTGTGCGTGTGTGTGCGTGTGTGCGTGCTTGTGTGTGTGAGTGTGTATGTGTCCGTTCGGCTGGCAGAGATAAGAATACGGCCAAGGCAAGAAGGCCCTGCCTGTCGTAAGTGGCGACTAATTGGTAGGAGTCGAGAGGTGAAGAGTGTATGTGTGTGTGTGTGTGTGCGTGTGTGGGTGTGTGTGTGTTTGTGCGTGTGTAAGTGTGTGTGTATGTATGCGTGTCCATTCGGCTCGCAGAGATTAGAATACGGCCGAGGCAAGAAGGCCATGCCTGTCGTAAGAGGCAACTAATGGGTAGGAGTCGAGAGGTGAAGAGTGTACGTGTGTGTGTGCGTGTGTGCGTGTGTGTGTGCGTGTGTGAGTGTGTGTGTCCGGTCGGCTCGCAGTGATAAGGACACGTCCGTGCCAAGAAGGCCCTGCCTGTCGTAAGCGGCGACTAATGCGTAGGAGTCGAGAGGTGAAGAGTGTATGTGTGTAAGTTCGTGTGTGCGTGTGTGTGCGTGTGTGAGTGTGTGTGTGTGTCCAGTCGGCTCTCAGAGATAAGAACACGGCCGTGGCAAGAAGGCCCTGTCTTTCGTAAGAGGCGACTAATGGGTAGGAGTCGAGAGGTGAAGAGTGTATGTGTGTGTGAGTGTGCGTGTGTGTGCGTGTGTGAGTGTGTGTGTGTGTATTTGTGTGTGTGAGTGTGTGTGTGTCCAGTCGGCTCGCAGAGATAAGAACACGGCCGTGGCAAGAAGGCCCTGCCTGTCGTAAGAGGCGACTAATGGGTAGGAGTCGAGAGGTGAAGAGTGTATGTGTGTGTGAGTGTGCGTGTGTGCGTGTGTGTGCATGTGTGAGTGTGTGTGTGTATTTGTGTGTGTGAGTGTGTGTGTCCAGTCGGCTCGCAGAGATACGAACAGGGCCGTGGCAAGAAGGCCCTGCCTGTCGTAAGAGGCGACTAATGGGTAGGAGTCGAGTGGTGAAGAGTGTATATGTGTGTGCGTATGTGCGTGTGTGTGCGTGTGAGAGTGTGTGTGTATGTGTGTGTGTGTCCGTTCGGCTTGCAGAGATAAGAGCACGACCGAGGCAAGAAGGCCCTGCCTATCGTAAGAGGCGACTAATAGGTAGGAGTCAATAGGTGAAGAGTGTATGTGTGTGTGTGCGTGTGTGCGTGTGTGTGTGTGTATGTGTGTGTGTATCCCTTCGGCTCGCAGAGATAAGAATACGTCCGTGGCAAGAAGGCCATGCTTGCTGTAAGGAGCGACTAATGGGTAGGAGTCGAGAGGTGAAGCGTGTATGTGTGTGTGTGTATGTGTGCAAGTGTGTGTGTGTGTCCGTTCGGCTCGCAGAGATAGGTATACGTCCGTGGCAAGAAGGCCCTGCCTGTCTTAAGAAGCGACTAATGGATAGGAGTCGAGAGGTGGAGAGTGTATGTGTATGTGCGTGTGTGCGTGTGTGTGTGCGTGTGTGAGTATGTGTGTGTGTCCGTTCGGCTTGCAGAGATAAGAACACGGCCGTGGCAAGAAGTCACTGCCTATCGTAAGAGGCGACTAATAGGTAGGAGTCGAGAGGTGAAGAATGTATGTGTGTGTGCGTGTGGGCGTGTTTGTGTGTGTGTGAGTGTATGTGTGTGTGCGTGTGTGCGTGCGTGTGTGTGTGTTTGTGAGTGTGTGTGTATGTATGTGTGTGTGTCCCTTCGGCTCGCAGAGATAAGAAAACAGCCGTGGCAAGAAAGCGATGCAAATCGTACGGGGCGACTAATGGATAGGAGTCGAGAGGCGAAGAGTGGGCGACTAATAAGTAGGAGTCGAGAGGTGAAAAGTGTATGTGTGTGTGCGTGTGTGCGTGTGTGTGTGCGTGTGTGAGTATGTGTGTGTGTTAGTTCGGCTTGCAGAGATAAAAACACGACCGAGGCAAGAAGGCCCTGCCTATCGTAAGAGGCGACTAATAGGTAGGAGTCGAGAGGTGAAGAATGTATGTGTGTGTGCGTGTGGGCGTGTTTGTGTGTGTGAGTGTATGTGTGTGTGCGTGTGTGCGTGCGTGTGTGTGTGTGTTTGTGAGTGTGTGTGTATGTATGTGTGTGTGTCCCTTCGGCTCGCAGAGATAAGAAAACAGCCGTATCAAGAAAGCGATGCAAATCGTACGGGGCGACTAATGGATAGGAGTCGAGAGGCGAAGAGTGGGCGACTAATAAGTAGGAGTCGAGAGGTGAAAAGTGTATGTGTGTGTGCGTGTGTGCGTGTCTGTGTGCGTGTGTGAGTAGATGTGTGTGTCCGTTCGGCTTGCAGTGATAAGAACACGGCCAAGGCAAGAAGGCCCTGCCTATCGTAAGAGGCGACTAATAGGTAGGAGTCGAGAGGTGAAGAATGTATGTGTGTGTGCGTGTGGGCGTGTTTGTGTGTGTGTGAGTGTATGTGTGTGTGCGTGTGTGCGTGCGTGTTGTGTGTGTGTGTGTTTGTGAGTGTGTGTGTATGTATGTGTGTGTGTCCCTTCGGCTCGCAGAGATAAGAAAACAGCCGTGGCAAGAAGGCGATGCAAATCGTACGGGGCGACTAATGGGTAGGAGTCGAGATGTGAAGAGTGGGCGACTAATAAGTAGGAGTCGAGAGGTGAAGAGAGTATGTGTGTGGGTGCGTGTGTGCGTGTGTGTGTGCGTGTGTGTGTATGTGTGTGTGTCCGTTCGGCTCGCAGAGATAAGAACACGGCCGTGGCAAGAAGTCCCTGCCTGTCGTAAGAGGCGACTAATGAATAGGAGTCGAGAGGTGAAGAGTGTATGTGTCTTTGTGTGTGTGCGTGTGTTTGTGCGTGTGTGAGTATGTGTGTGTATGTGTGTGTGTGTCCGTTTGGCTTGCAGAGATAAGAATACGGCCGAGGCAAGAACGCCCTGCCTGTCTTAAGAGGCGACTAATGGATATTAGTCGAGAGGTGGAGAGTGTGTGCGTGTGCGTGTACGTGTGCGTGTGTGCGTGTGTGCGTGTGTGCCTGTGTGCGTGTGTTTGTGTGTGCGTGTGTGTGTGTGTGTCCTTTCGGCTCGCAGAGATAAGAATACGTCCGTGGCAAGAAGGCCCTGCCTGTCTTAAGAGGCGACTAATGGATAGGAATCGAGAGGTGGAGAATGTGTGCGTGTGCGTGTGTGCGTGTGTGCGTGTGTGCGTGTGTGCCTGTGTGCGTGTGTTTGTGTGTGCGTGTGTGTGTGTCCGTTCGGCTTGCAGAGATAAGAACACGGCCGTGGCAAGAAGTCCCTGCCTGTCGTAAGAGGCAACTAATGGGTAGGAGTCGAGAGGTGAAGAGAGTACGTGAGTGTGTGCGTGTGTGGGTGTGTGTGTGTTTGTGCGTGTGTAAGTGTGTGTGTGTATGTTTGTGTGTGTCCATTCGGCTCGCAGAGATTAGAATACGACCGAGGCAACAAGGCAATGCCTGTCGTAAGAGGCGACTAATGGGTAGGAGTCGAGAGGTGAAGAATGTATTTGTGTGTGTGTGTGCGTGTGTGTGCGTGTGTGCGTGCGTGTGTGTGTGAGTGTGTATATGTCCGTTCGGCTTGCAGAGATAAGAATACGGCCGAGGCAAGAATGCCCTGCCTGTCGTAAGTGGCGACTAATTGGTAGGAGTCGAGAGGTGAAAAGTGTTTTTGTGTGTGTGCGTGTGTGTGCGTGTGTGCGTGCTTGTGTGTGTGAGTGTGTATGTGTCCGTTCGGCTTGCAGAGATAAGAATACCGCCAAGGCAAGAAGGCCCTGCCTGTCGTAAGTGGCGACTAATTGGTAGGAGTCGAGAGGTGAAGAGTGTATGTGTGTGTGTGTGTGTGTGTGCGTGTGTGGGTGTGTGTGTGTTTGTGCGTGTGTAAGTGTGTGTGTGTATGTATGCGTGTCCATTCGGCTCGCTGAAATGAGAACACGTCCGTGCCAAGAAGGCCCTGCCTGTCGTAAGCGGCGACTAATACGTAGGAGTCGAGAGGTGAAGAGTGTATGTGTGTAAGTGCGTGTGTGCGTGTGTGTGCGTGTGTGAGTGTGTGTGTGTGTCCAGTCGGCTCTCAGAGATAAAAACACGGCCGTGGCAAGAAGGCCCTGCCTTTCGTAAGAGGCGACTAATGGGTAGGAGTCGAGAGGTGAAGAGTGTATGTGTGTGTGAGTGTGCGTGTGTGCGTGTGTGTGCATGTGTGAGTGTGTGTGTGTATTTGTGTGTGTGAGTGTGTGTGTCCAGTCGGCTCGCAGAGATACGAACACGGCCGTGGCAAGAAGGCCCTGCCTGTCGTAAGAGGCGACTAATGGGTAGGAGTCGAGTGGTGAAGAGTGTATATGTGTGTGCGTATGTGCGTGTGTGTGCGTGTGAGAGTGTGTGTGTATGTGTGTGTGTGTCCGTTCGGCTTGCAGAGATAAGAGCACGACCGAGGCAAGAAGGCCCTGCCTATCGTAAGAGGCGACTAATAGGTAGGAGTCAAGAGGTGAAGAGTGTATGTGTGTGTGTGCGTGTGTGCGTGTGTGTGTGTGTATGTGTGTGACGTATTCTTATACGTCACGGAATACGTCCGTGGCAAGAAGGCCATGCTTGCTGTAAGGAGCGACTAATGAGTAGGAGTCGAGAGGTGAAGCGTGTATGTGTGTGTGTGTGTATGTGTGCAAGTGTGTGTGTGTGTCCGTTCGGCTCGCAGAGATAGGTATACGTCCGTGGCAAGAAGGCCCTGCCTGTCTTAAGAGGCGACTAATGGATAGGAGTCGAGAGGTAGAGAGTGTGTGCGTGTGCGTGTGCGTGTGGGTGCGTGTGTAAGTGTGTGTGTATGTGTGTGTGTCTGTTTGGCTTGCAGAAATAAGAACACGACCGAGGCAAGCAGGCCCTGCCTATCGTAATAGGCGACTAATAGGTAGGAGTCGAGAGGTGAAGAGTGTATGTGTGTGTGCGTGTGTGCGTGTGTGTGTGAGTGTGTGAGTATGTGTGTGTGTCCGTTCGGCTTGCAGAGATAGGAACACCCCCAAGGCAAGAAGGCCCTGCCTGTCGTAAGAGGCGACTAATAGGTAGGAGTCGAGAGGTGGAGAGTGTGTGCGTGTGCGTGTGCGTGTGTGCGTGTGTAAGTATGTGTGTGTGTGTCCGTTCGTCTTGCAGAAATAAGAACACGGCCGAGGCAAGAAGGCCCTGCCTGTCTTAAGAGGCGACTAATGGATAGGAGTCGAGAGGTAGAGAGTGTGTGCGTGTGCGTGTGCGTGTGGGTGCGTGTGTAAGTGTGTGTGTATGTGTGTGTGTCTGTTTGGCTTGCAGAAATAAGAACACGACCGAGGCAAGCAGGCCCTGCCTATCGTAATAGGCGACTAATAGGTAGGAGTCGAGAGGTGAAGAGTGTATGTGTGCGTGTGTGTGTGAGTGTGTGAGTATGTGTGTGTGTCCGTTCGGCTTGCAGAGATAGGAACACCCCCAAGGCAAGAAGGCCCTGCCTGTCGTAAGAGGCGACTAATAGGTAGGAGTCGAGAGGTGGAGAGTGTGTGCGTGTGCGTGTGCGTGTGTGCGTGTGTAAGTATGTGTGTGTGTGTCCGTTCGTCTTGCAGAAATAAGAACACGGCCGAGGCAAGAAGGCCCTGCCTGTCGTGAGAGGCGACTAATAGGTAGGATTAGAGAGGTGAAGAATGTATGTGTGTGTGCGTGTGTGTGTGTGTATGTGTGTGTGTGTGTCCCTTCGCACGCAGAGATAAGAAAAAAGCGGTGGCAAGAAGGCCATGCCTGTCGTAAGAGGCGACTAATGGATAGGAGTCGAGAGGTGGAGAGTGTGTGCGTGTGCGTGTGCGTGTGTGTGTGTGCGTGTGTGTGTGTCCGTTTGGCTTGCAGAGATAAAAACACGGCCGTGGCAAGAAGTCCCTGCCTGTCGTAAGAGGAGAATAATGGGTAGGAGTCGAGAGGTGAAGAGTGTATGTGTGTGTGCGTGTGTGCGTGCGTGTGTGAGTGTGTGTGTGTATGTGTGTGTGTCAGTGTGTGTGTGTGTGTCCGGTCGGCTCGCAGAGATGAGAACACGGCCGTGGCAAGAAGGCACTGCCTGTCGTTAAGAGGCTACTAATGGGTAGGAGTCGAGAGGTGAAGAGTGTATTTGTGTGTGTGTGTGCTTGTGTGCGTGTGTGTGCGTGTGTGTGTATGTATATGTTTGTGTCTGTTTGGCTTGCAGAGATAAGAATACGGCCGAGGTAGAAGGCCCTGCCTCTTGTAAGGGGCGACTAATAAGTAGGAGTCGAGAGGTGAAGAGTGTATGTGTGTATGCGTGTGTGCGTGTGTGCGTGTGTGAGTATGTGTGTTTGTTAGTTCGGCTTGCAGAGATAAGAGCACAACCGAGGCAAGAAGGCCCTGCCTATCGTAAGAGGCGACTAATAAGTAGGAGTCGAGAGGTGAAGAGTGTATGTGTGCGTGCGTGTGTGCGTGTATGTGTGTTTGTGCGTGTGTGAGTGTGTGTGTATGAGTCTGTGTGTCCGTTCGGCTTGCAGAGATATGAATACGGCCGGGGCAAGAAGGCCCTGCCTCTCGTAAGAGGCGACTTAAAGGTAGGGGTCGAGAGGTGAAGAGTGTATGTGTGTGTGTGTGTGTGAGTGTGTGTGTTTGTCCGCTCGGCTCGCAGAGATAAGAGTAGAAGGCCCTACCTGTCTTAAGAGGCGGCTAATGGATAGGAGTCGAGAGGTGGAGAGTGTGTGCGTGTGCGTGTGCGTGTGCATGGGTGCGTGTGTGTGCGTGTGTGCGTGTGTGTGTGTGTTTGTGTGTGCGTGTGTGTGTGTCCGTTCGGCTTGCAGAGATAAGAACACGGCCGTGGCAAGAAGTCCCTGCCTGTCGTAAGAGGAGAATAATGGGCAGAAGTCGAGAGGTGAATAGTGTATGTGTGCTTGCGTGTGTGTGTTTGTGTGTGAGTGTGTGTGTGTGTCCTTTCGGCTCGCAGAGATAAGAATGCGTTCGTTGCAAGAAGGCTCTGCCTGTCTTAAGAGGCGACTAATGGATAGGACTCGAGAGGTGGAGAGTGTGTGCGTGTGCGTGTGCGTTTGCGTGTGTGCGTTTGTGCCTGTGTGCGTGTGTTTGTGTGTGCGTGTGTGTGTGTGTCCGGTCAGCTCGCTGAAATGAGAACACGGCCGTGGCAAGAAGGCCCTGCCTGTCGTAAGAGGCGACTAATGGGTAGGAGTCGAGAGGTGAAGAGTGTATGTGTGTGTGTACGTGTGTGCGTGTGTGTGTGCGTGTGTGAGTATGTGTGTGTGTCCGTTCGGCTTGCAGAGATAAGAACACGGCCGTGGCAAGAAGTCCCTGCCTGTCGTAATAGGAGAATAATGGGTAGGAGTCGAGAGGTGAAAAGTGTATGTGTGTGTGTGCGTGTGTGTGAACGTGTGTGTGTGTCAGTGTGTGTGTGTCCGTTTGGCTCGCAGAGATTAGAATACGGCCGAGGCAAGAAGGCCACGCCTGCCTTAAGAGGCGACTAATGGATAGGAGTCGAAAGGTGGAGAGTGTATATGTGTGTGTGCGCGTGTGTGCGTGCGTGTGTGTGTGTTCTTGTATGTGTGTGTGTGAGTGTGTGTGTCCGGTCGGCTTGCAGAGATAAGAACATGGCCGTGGCAAGAAGTCCCTGCCTTTCGAAATAGAAGAATAATGGGTAGGAGTCGAGAGGTGAAGAGTGTATATGTGTGTGTGCGCGTGTGTGCGTGCGTGTCTGTGTTTGTTCTTGTATGTGTGTGTGTGAGTGTGTGTGTGTGTGTCCGGTCGGCTCGCAGAGATAAGAACATGGCCGTGGCAGGAAGGCCCTGCCTGTTGTAAGAGGCGACTAATGGGTAGGGGTCGAGAGGTGAAGAGTGTATGTGTGTGTGTGCGTGTGTGCGTGTGTGTGTGCGTGTGTGAGTGTGTGTGTATGTGTGTGTGTCCGTCTGGCTTGCAGAGGTAAGAATACGGCCAAGGCAAGAAGACCCTGCCAGTTGTAAGGGGCGACTAATAGGTAGGAGTCGAGAGGTGAAGAGTGTATGTGTGTGTGTCCGTTTGGCTTGCAGAGATAAAAACACGGCCGTGGCAAGAAGTCCCTGCCTGTCGTAAGAGAAGAATAATGGGTAGGAGTCGAGAGGTGAAGAGTGTATGTGTGTGTGTGTGTGTGTGTGCGTGTGTGCGTGTGTGGGCGTGTGTGAGTGTGTGTGTATGTGTGTGTGTCCGTTTGGCTTGCAGAGATAAGAATACGGCCGAGGCCAGAAGGCCCTGCCTCTTGTAAGGGTCGACTAATAAGTAGGAGTCGAGAGGTGAAGAGTGTATGTGTGTGTGCGTCTGTGCGTGTGTGTGTGTCTGTGTGCGTGTGTGAGTATGTGTGTGTGTTAGTTTGGCTTGCAGAGATGAGAACAAGACCGCGGCAAGAAGGCCCTGCTTATCGTAAGAGGCGACTAAAAGGTAGGAGTCGAGAGGTGAAGAGTGTATGTGTGTGTGCGTGTGTGTGTGTTTGTGCGTGTGTGAGTGTGTGTGTATGAGTGTGTGTGTCCGTTCGGCTTGCAGAGATAAGAATACGGCCGTGGCAAGAAGGCCATGCTTGTTGTAAGGAGCGACTAATTGGTAGGAGTCGAGAGGTGAAGAGTGTATGTTTGTGTGCGTGTGTGCGTGTATGTGTGTTTGTGCGTGTGTGAGTGTGTGTGTATGAGTGTGTGTGTCCGTTCGGCTGGCAGAGATATGAATACGGCCGGGGCAAGAAGGCCCTGCCTCTCGTAAGAGGCGACTAAAAGGTAGGGGTCGAGAGGTGAAGAGTGTATGTGTGTGTGTGTGTGTGTGGGTGTGTGTGTTTGTCCGCTCGGCTCGCAGAGATAAGATAACGGCCGTGGCAAGAAGGCCCTACCTGTCTTAAGAGGCGGCTAATGGATAGGAGTCGAGAGGTGGAGAGTGTGTGCGTGTGCGTGTGCGTGGGTGCGTGTGTGTGCGTGTGTGCGTGTGTGTGTGTGTTTGTGTGTGCGTGTGTGTGTGTCCATTCGGCTTGCAGAGATAAGAACACGGCCGTGGCAAGAAGTCCCTGCCTGTCGTAAAAGGAGAATAATGGGTAGAAGTCGAGAGGTGAATAGTGTATGTGTGCTTGCGTGTGTGTGTTTGTGTGTGAGTGTGTGTGCGTGTCCTTTCGGCTCGCAGAGATAAGAATGCGTTCGTTGCAAGAAGGCTCTGCCTGTCTTAAGAGGCGACTAATGGGTAGGAGTCGAGAGGTGAAGAGTGTATGTGTGTGTGTGCGTGTGTGCGTGTGTGTGCGTGTGTGATTGTGTGTGTATGTGTGTGTGTCCGTCTGGCTTGCAGAGGTAAGAATACGGCCAAGGCAAGAAGACCCTGCCAGTTGTAAGGGGCGACTAATAGGTAGGAGTCGAGAGGTGAAGAGTGTATGTGTGTGTGCGTGTGTGCGTGTGTGTGTGCGTGTGTGAGTATGTGTGTATGTCCGTTCGGCTTGCAGAGATAAGAACACGGCGTGGCAAGAAGTCCCTGCCTATCGTAAGAGGCGACTAATAGGTAGGAGTCGAGAGGTGAAGAATGTATGTGTGTGTGCGTGTGGGCGTGTTTGTGTGTGTCCGGTCGGCTCGCTGAAATGAGAACACGGCGTGGCAAGAAGGCCCTGCCTGTCGTAAGAGGCGACTAATGGGTAGGAGTCGAGAGGTGAAGAGTGTATGTGTGTGTACGTGTGTGCGTGTGTGTGTGCGTGTGTGAGTATGTGTGTGTGTCCGTTCGGCTTGCAGAGATAAGAATACGTCCGTGGCAAGAAGGTCATGCCTGTCTTAAGAGGCGACTAATGGATAGGAGTCGAAAGGTGGAGAGTGTATATGTGTGTGTGCGCGTGTGTGCGTGCGTGTGTGTGTGTGTTCTTGTATGTGTGTGTGTGAGTATGTGTGTCCGGTCGGCTCGCAGAGATAAGAACATGGCCGTGGCAGGAAGGCCCTTCCTGTCGTAAGAGGCGACTAATGGGTAGGGGTCGAGAGGTGAAGAGTGTATGTGTGTGTGTGCGTGTGTGCGTGTGTGTGCGTGTGTGAGTGTGTGTCTATGTGTGTGTGTCCGTCTGGCTTGCAGAGGTAAGAATACGGCCAAGGCAAGAAGACCCTGCCAGTTGTAAGGGGCGACTAATAGGTAGGAGTCGAGAGGTGAAGAGTGTATGTGTGTGTGCGTGTGTGCGTGTGTGTGTGCGTGTGTGAGTATGTGTGTGTGTCCGTTCGGCTTGCAGAGATAAGAACACGGCCGTGGCAAGAAGTCCCTGCCTATCGTAAGAGGCGACTAATAGGTAGGAGTCGAGAGGTGAAGAATGTATGTGTGTGTGCGTGCGGGCGTGTTTGTGTGTGTGTGAGTGTATGTGTGTGTGCGTGTGTGCGTGCGTGTGTGTGTGTTTGTGAGTGTGTGTGTATGTATGTGTGTGTGTCCCTTCGGCTCGCAGAGATAAGAAAACAGCCGTGGCAAGAAAGCGATGCAAATCGTACGGGGCGACTAATGGATAGGAGTCGAGAGGCGAAGAGTGGGCGACTAATATGTAGGAGTCGAGAGGTGAAAAGAGTATGTGTGTGTGCGTGTGTGCGTGTGTGTGTGCGTGTGTGAGTATGTGTGTGTGTTAGTTCGGCTTGCAGAGATAAAAACACGACCGAGGCAAGAAGGCCCTGCCTATCGTAAGAGGCGACTAATAGGTAGGAGTCGAGAGGTGAAGAATGTATGTGTGTGTGCGTGTGGGCGTGTTTGTGTGTGTGTGAGTGTATGTGTGTGCGTGTGTGCGTGCGTGTGTGTGTGTGTTTGTGAGTGTGTGTGTATGTATGTGTGTGTGTCCTTTCGGCTCGCAGAGATAAGAAAACAGCCGTGGCAAGAAAGCGATGCAAATCGTACGGGGCGACTAATGGATAGGAGTCGAGAGGCGAAGAGTGGGCGACTAATAA
Source organism: Diabrotica undecimpunctata (assembly GCF_040954645.1). Classification (NCBI taxonomy): domain Eukaryota; kingdom Metazoa; phylum Arthropoda; class Insecta; order Coleoptera; family Chrysomelidae; genus Diabrotica; species Diabrotica undecimpunctata. The sequence continues at coordinate 4,005,552 of NW_027311886.1, read as the reverse complement.
GTAGAAGTCGAGAGGTGAAAAGTGTATGTGTGTGTGCGTGTGTGCGTGTGTGTGTGCGTGTGTGAGTATGTGTGTGTGTCCGTTCGGCTTGCAGTGATAAGAACACGGCCAAGGCAAGAAGGCCCTGCCTATCGTAAGAGGCGACTAATAGGTAGGAGTCGAGAGGTGAAGAATGTATGTGTGTGTGCGTGTGGGCGTGTGAACAAATTCCCTTCGTTGGCTCAGTGAAGATGTTCGTTCTGTTGTAATGGAAACACCAAATAATAGTAGCAGAGTTTATTGTTGAGACGTACACTATGGGTGTAGACCCGGGATTACTTTGAGTAGAGACTGATGAAGTTGATCGTTGAAGACTATATGTTCGTTGAGTGAATATTGATTGAATGCTTCTCTAGTCAAGAGATATTAGTTTTATATAAATTCTATTTGGGTCAATATTTTTCGCGTACCTAGCGTGATATGTGTATTTAATTTATGTAAATTGTTTAACTTTGTCAGTACTTTTGACTGAGGTCCAAATTATTATTTATAATTGACCAAATGTGTATGTAACCTAATTAACTACGTGTGTGTATTTAATAACAAATAGATTCATTCGGTCTACTGGGTGATAAAATTATACTGTCCAATTTCGGATATGAATTCTGAAGATTTGATATTGGACATACTGCGGAATCGGGCAATCTGGCCCAAGTGTCAATACTCAAAGTTTACATATAAGTATTACATAACATAGTAAAATTCAAACATGATAAATTATAAATAGTTTAAGAATAATCAATAATCTTCCAACCGTACCCTAGCTATCAATGTCCGACTCTATCTCTAGATTAAAATTAGGGCAATTGGATGAAAATGTGGAAAGTGGGATGTCAACTTGGGAAGTCGACCGTACATTGTTGTGCCGATTACTAACTAATACAGGTACTTCCTGTTCGTTAGTCTGAGTTTGTGGATTCCCTGAACGACATAGTCGTGCAACAGGACGGTACTTCCATAACGTGAGAATCCCAATTATTACCATTATAGTAATGATCCCGGTGGCCACAAAATAATGCCAATTAGATTCATGAATCGATCGCCACTGCGTATGCGTCATTTCTTGTTCCAGACTCTCCTCCTCAAGTAACACATGACGTAGCTCTCCTCCTGGTATGTCAAGGTAGGTGTTTAGAGGCGTGTTAAACTTGCGGGGTGTCCTCGCCACCAGTTGGGTCACGGGAGTGATTGGCGACTTCAGGTAACTCGTCACTGCTCTGTCCACCCCACTGCTAGTGGGGAGTAATGTAATATTTTTCGTTTGGGCGATACATTTGGGTGAAAGCTTCAGGGATGTGACTCGTTCCAGTACTCTTTCGCTCCGATTTCCATCGCAAATAATGGATATGTGTATCGTGACTGGCGTGATAACTAGCCAGAGGTTGGGAGTACCCATCTTACTCCATTGAGCTGTCTGTATTGTCCTGGCTACCACTGGACATGTGCTATTCTTAGATCGCTCATAAATTTCTTCTAGTATGCAGTTTGGTTGGGTATCCATGTTTCTTATAGCCGTTGGTGAGCACGCTATCTGCGCCTTTGTCAACAGTAAGCACCTTTCTCTATCTTCCGTGGTCAATTCGAAGTAGTGCAGTGTGTTATAATCTACGACCAGTAGATTCCTTGGGGCGACAAATGTGCGCAACACCGACCCCTCAACGTTAAGTGGTATGGCCGTGACTTTGAGCATGCTGTACTTATTTTTCCCTGTCACTATGAAGTAGCCGATGACTGTTATATATCTGTCGTCATGACTGACTTCTGTTTCTATAATGGGTTGTCGTCGTATTTCGACCCCTTGAGGCAGTATCTGCCCTGCTTTCCCTATTAATTTGGTTATTTCACCCGGTTTCACTATATCAATGAAGTGTCCGTGGTTATAGTGAAGGTTTAATATTCCCTCGTAAAATTGAGTATATTCGTTTATGAAGTCCATAACTTGTAATGCTATCGTTTGTATTCGTAACGTGCTATATTCGGTTTCTAGTTTTTGTGCTTTGTCTTCTACTTCGTTAAGTCCTTTAGATATTTCTTGTAGACCTGTGATTAGTGCTTTGTTAAACTTGTTCATTTGCTCGTTTATCCTGTTCTCTGTGTGATTGATTGATGTTATTGTTTCTAACATTATCTTCGCCTGGTGCTGTGATCCCTTTATTAGCTCCTTTTGGTTATTATCTAATGCTTCAATGTTACTGTAGGCTTCGTCATTGACTCCAAATACTGAGGTTAATATTGTTCCTAATATTCCTCTTCTTTCCCTTCCTTTTATTTCTACTGTCAGCCCCTCGCTTACTGACTCCGCCTTTCTTTGTCCTTCCTCCAATTTCTCTATTATATCCTTACAATTCACGATTTTTATCTCATGACACAGTTCTCGTACGCCTTGTATCATATTTCCTATTAGTTGGTGCTCTGTTCGAATTCTTCCTTTTTCGAGTAACACCTTTATTCGAAATGTTCCCTGGTCTATGACGACCTCTCCAAGGTCTTCTGTGAAAAATCCTGGTACCGGATTATATATTTTATACGGTTCTGCCTTTATGGGTTTTAACATCGTTAAAAACATTATAGCTACTAGTATTTTCTTCCATCTTAGTGCTGCTGCCTTTTTCGGCTTTTCCTGTTTCTCTTCTTCCAGTCGTATTAGCTTATGTATGGGTCTTTTAGTCAGTTTCCCGTTTGCCTTTCTCACTGTTACTACTCTGGTTAATCCCTCCGCTCCAGGGTGTGTTTCTGTTACCCTCGCTAATGGCCATCTGCCTGGAGGTGTATCCTCTTCTTTTTTTATAACTATTTCTTCTTCTTTTATGTTAGGGTGCGCCTTATGCCATCTATTTCTCTGTTGTAATTGGTGCAGGTATTCCTGTTTCCAAATTTTCCAGAAGTCTCTTTTTATTTTCTCCACTAATCTCCACCTCGTCGGCATCTTCAAATAAGTCGTAAGCTCTTCTTCCCGATTTGGTGATATAATTTCTCTCCCTATAAGGAAGTGAGCTGGTGTCAGGGCTATTTTCCCTTCAGGGTCTTCTGATGACCCACATAATGGTCTCGAGTTCATACATGCTTCTATTTGTGCCAGCACCGTACTCAATTCTTCATATGTTAGAACTGTTTCATCGATGATTCTTTTCAAGTGATATTTCATTATTCGCACTGCGCTCTCCCATAATCCTCCGAAATGTGGTGCATATGCAGGTATGACATGCCACTGGGTACCTAGTGCCCGTAATCCTTGTTTTATCTCGTCATCTATTTTTTGATTTTCTTTTTTCAACAAATTTGCTGTTCCTACGAATGTGGTTCCGTTATCGCTGTATACGTTGTTGCACTGTCCTCTGCGTGCCGTAAATCTCTTGAACGCTGCGATGAAAGCATCCGTAGACATATCGCTTACTACCTCAAGGTGTACTGCCTTCGTTGACAGACACACAAATACTGAGATGTAGCCCTTATAGCTCCTCTGTCCTCTGCCTCTCGTGGTACTTATTTTTATTGGCCCGGCATAATCTATCCCTGTGTTAGTAAAGGGATGACTCGGGTTCACTCTGTCTTTCGGTAGATCTCCCATTAATTGTTGTGCTGCTTGGCTTTTATACCTCCTGCACCTTAAACATTTTGCTAGATGATCTTTCACGGTTCTTCTGCCGTTGATTATCCAGTATTTCCTTTTTATGTACTGTAGTGTTTGTTGTAATCCGCTATGTAGATTTCTTGCGTGACTATCTGTTATAAGTAACTTTGTTAATGCACTATCCTTTGGCAAAATTATCGGATGTTTTTCTCCGTACTTTAGATTCGTGTGTCTCAGTCTTCCGGTGACTCTTAGAATTCCTTGTCTATCCAGGAATGGTACCAATGACGGTAATTTATTTTTCTTGTCTAATTGCTGTTTCTTCTCCAGCTTATTTATTTCTTGTTTGAAGTAGGCGTGCTGTGTGTGCTTTATCACCTTTAATAGCGTTTCCTCTAATTCTTGGACTGTAATCTGACTTTGTCCATTGTCCTTCTTTTTTCTGCATTTGTCTGCAAATCTCCTACAATATGAAAGTACTCTTCTCATTCTTTCTAAATTTGAGAATCTCTCGCATATGTCCTCCTTTATCGTTGTCGTGTGCACCGTTATTTTCGTTTTGACTTCCTCCTCATTTGTCTCTGGTATTTCTTCTGATTCCTGAGTTAAAGTTTTGTTACTAGTCAGCCAAGTTGGTCCCTTCCACCATAGCTCTGCTTCTAATAATTCTGATGCGGTACTTCCACGTGAGAGGATGTCCGCTGGATTTTCCTTTGTATCTACCTTATGCCAATTTTTCGGTCCTATAACGCGTCTTATTTCCTCTACTCTGTTGGCGACGAACATTTTCCACCTTTTTGATGATCCCCTTATCCAAGCCAGGGTTATCGTTGAGTCCGACCATGCATATACCTCAATGTTTTCCCTGTTCAATGCTTGTAGGGTTTTCTTCATTAAATTTGCTAGTAGTACCGCGGCACACAGCTCGAGCCTCGGTAACGTCGTTTTCCCTTTCAATGGTGCGACTTTCGATTTTGCTATCATTAGATTCGTTTTAATTTCTGGGCCTAATACCCTTGAGTAGATTACCGCTCCATATCCTTTCATAGACGCATCTGCAAATCCATGTAGTTCTACTCTGTTTATCTTGCTTAAGTTGTTCCACCTGGGCAATGTTATTTTCTCCAGATTTACTAATTGCGCCTGGTATGTATTCCACCTGCTTTGTTGGTTGCTAGTTAATTCTTTATCCCAACTGGTCTTTTGCTCCCATAATTCCTGTATGAACATTTTCGCCTGAATTACTACATGTGCTATCCATCCCAGTGGGTCGTATAGTTTTGCTACTTCTGACAGTACGTGTCTTTTCGTTATTTTCTTTGCCGTCGTTATCCCTATTTTGAATGTGATTATATCCTCTTTAGGTGACCAGTGTATTCCTAACGTTTTCCGTACTTCTTCTTGGGCTCGTTAATCCGGCTCGAAGGACCATGAACAAATTCCCTTCGTTGGCTCAGTGAAGATGTTCGTTCTGTTGTAATGGAAACACCAAATAATAGTAGCAGAGTTTATTGTTGAGACGTACACTATGGGTGTAGACCCGGGATTACTTTGAGTAGAGACTGATGAAGTTGATCGTTGAAGACTATATGTTCGTTGAGTGAATATTGATTGAATGCTTCTCTAGTCAAGAGATATTAGTTTTATATAAATTCTATTTGGGTCAATATTTTTCGCGTACCTAGCGTGATATGTGTATTTAATTTATGTAAATTGTTTAACTTTGTCAGTACTTTTGACTGATGTCCAAATTATTATTTATAATTGACCAAATGTGTATGTAACCTAATTAACTACGTGTGTGTATTTAATAACAAATAGATTCATTCGGTCTACTGGGTGATAAAATTATACTGTCCAATTTCGGATATGAATTCTGAAGATTTGATATTGGACATACTGCGGAATCGGGCAATCTGGCCCAAGTGTCAATACTCAAAGTTTACATATAAGTATTACATAACATAGTAAAATTCAAACATGATAAATTATAAATAGTTTAAGAATAATCAATAATCTTCCAACCGTACCCTAGCTATCAATGTCCGACTCTATCTCTAGATTAAAATTAGGGCAATTGGATGAAAATGTGGAAAGTGGGATGTCAACTTGGGAAGTCGACCGTACATTGTTGTGCCGATTACTAACTAATACAGGTACTTCCTGTTCGTTAGTCTGAGTTTGTGGATTCCCTGAACGACATAGTCGTGCAACAGGACGGTACTTCCATAACGTGAGTATCCCAATTATTACCATTATAGTAATGATCCCGGTGGCCACAAAATAATGCCAATTAGATTCGTGAATCGATCGCCACTGCGTATGCGTCATTTCTTGTTCCAGACTCTCCTCCTCAAGTAACACATGACGTAGCTCTCCTCCTGGTATGTCAAGGTAGGTGTTTAGAGGCGTGTTAAACTTGCGGGGTGTCCTCGCCACCAGTTGGGTCCCCTCCGCTCCAGGGTGTGTTTCTGTTACCCTCGCTAATGGCCATCTGCCTGGAGGTGTATCCTCTTCTTTTTTTATAACTATTTCTTCTTCTTTTATGTTAGGGTGCGCCTTATGCCATCTATTTCTCTGTTGTAATTGGTGCAGGTATTCCTGTTTCCAAATTTTCCAGAAGTCTCTTTTTATTTTCTCCACTAATCTCCACCTCGTCGGCATCTTCAAATAAGTCGTAAGCTCTTCTTCCCGATTTGGTGATATAATTTCTCTCCCTATAAGGAAGTGAGCTGGTGTCAGGGCTATTTTCCCTTCAGGGTCTTCTGATGACCCACATAATGGTCTCGAGTTCATACATGCTTCTATTTGTGCCAGCACCGTACTCAATTCTTCATATGTTAGAACTGTTTCATCGATGATTCTTTTCAAGTGATATTTCATTATTCGCACTGCGCTCTCCCATAATCCTCCGAAATGTGGTGCATATGCAGGTATGACATGCCACTGGGTACCTAGTGCCCGTAATCCTTGTTTTATCTCGTCATCTATTTTTTGATTTTCTTTTTTCAACAAATTTGCTGTTCCTACGAATGTGGTTCCGTTATCGCTGTATACGTTGTTGCACTGTCCTCTGCGTGCCGTAAATCTCTTGAACGCTGCGATGAAAGCATCCGTAGACATATCGCTTACTACCTCAAGGTGTACTGCCTTCGTTGACAGACACACAAATACTGAGATGTAGCCCTTATAGCTCCTCTGTCCTCTGCCTCTCGTGGTACTTATTTTTATTGGCCCGGCATAATCTATCCCTGTGTTAGTAAAGGGATGACTCGGGTTCACTCTGTCTTTCGGTAGATCTCCCATTAATTGTTGTGCTGCTTGGCTTTTATACCTCCTGCACCTTAAACATTTTGCTAGATGATCTTTCACGGTTCTTCTGCCGTTGATTATCCAGTATTTCCTTTTTATGTACTGTAGTGTTTGTTGTAATCCGCTATGTAGATTTCTTGCGTGACTATCTGTTATAAGTAACTTTGTTAATGCACTATCCTTTGGCAAAATTATCGGATGTTTTTCTCCGTACTTTAGATTCGTGTGTCTCAGTCTTCCGGTGACTCTTAGAATTCCTTGTCTATCCAGGAATGGTACCAATGACGGTAATTTATTTTTCTTGTCTAATTGCTGTTTCTTCTCCAGCTTATTTATTTCTTGTTTGAAGTAGGCGTGCTGTGTGTGCTTTATCACCTTTAATAGCGTTTCCTCTAATTCTTGGACTGTAATCTGACTTTGTCCATTGTCCTTCTTTTTTCTGCATTTGTCTGCAAATCTCCTACAATATGAAAGTACTCTTCTCATTCTTTCTAAATTTGAGAATCTCTCGCATATGTCCTCCTTTATCGTTGTCGTGTGCACCGTTATTTTCGTTTTGACTTCCTCCTCATTTGTCTCTGGTATTTCTTCTGATTCCTGAGTTAAAGTTTTGTTACTAGTCAGCCAAGTTGGTCCCTTCCACCATAGCTCTGCTTCTAATAATTCTGATGCGGTACTTCCACGTGAGAGGATGTCCGCTGGATTTTCCTTTGTATCTACCTTATGCCAATTTTTCGGTCCTATAACGCGTCTTATTTCCTCTACTCTGTTGGCGACGAACATTTTCCACCTTTTTGATGATCCCCTTATCCAAGCCAGGGTTATCGTTGAGTCCGACCATGCATATACCTCAATGTTTTCCCTGTTCAATGCTTGTAGGGTTTTCTTCATTAAATTTGCTAGTAGTACCGCGGCACACAGCTCGAGCCTCGGTAACGTCGTTTTCCCTTTCAATGGTGCGACTTTCGATTTTGCTATCATTAGATTCGTTTTAATTTCTGGGCCTAATACCCTTGAGTAGATTACCGCTCCATATCCTTTCATAGACGCATCTGCAAATCCATGTAGTTCTACTCTGTTTATCTTGCTTAAGTTGTTCCACCTGGGCAATGTTATTTTCTCCAGATTTA
>NW_027311886.1:3842500-3992500 GCF_040954645.1 Diabrotica undecimpunctata | reverse complement strand
AGAGATTAGAATACGGCCGAGGCAAGGCCATGCCTGTCGTAAGAGGCAACTAATGGGTAGGAGTCGAGAGGTGAAAAGTGTTTTTGTGTGTGTGCGTGTGTGTGCGTGTGTGCGTGCTTGTGTGTGTGAGTGTGTATGTGTCCGTTCTGCTCGCAGTGATAAGGAAACGTCCGTGCCAAGAAGGCCCTGCCTGTCGTAAGCGGCGACTAATGCGTAGGAGTCGAGAGGTGAAGAGTGTATGTGTGTAAGTGCGTGTGTTTGTGTGTGTGCGTGTGTGAGTGTGTGAGTGTGCCCGGTCGGCTCGCAGAGATAAGAACACGGCCGTGGCAAGAAGGCCCTGCCTGTCGTAAGAGGCGACTAATGGGTAGGAGTCGAGAGGTGTAGAGTGTATGTGTGTGTGAGTGTGCGTGTGTGTGCGTGTGTGAGTGTGTGTGTGTATTTGTGTGTGTGAGTGTGTGTGTGTCCAGTCGGCTCGCAGAGATAAGAACACGGCCGTGGCAAGAAGGCCCTGCCTGTCGTAAGAGGCGACTAATGGATAGGAGTCGAGAGGTGAAGAGTGTATGTGTGTGTGAGTGTGCGTGTGTGCGTGTGTGTGCGTGTGTGAGTGTGTGTGTGTATTTGTGTGTGTGAGTGTGTGTGTCCAGTCGGCTCGCAGAAATAAGAACACGGCTGTGGCAAGAAGGCCCTGCCTGTCGTAAGAGGCGACTAATGGGTAGGAGTCGAGTGGTGAAGAGTGTATATGTGTGTGCGTATGTGCGTGTGAGTGCGTGTGAGAGTGTGTGTGTATGTGTGTGTGTGTCCGTTCGGCTTACAGAGATAAGAGCACGACCGAGGCAAGAAGACCCTGCCTATCGTAAGAGGCGACTAATAGGTAGGTTTCGAGAGGTGAAGAATGTATGTGTGTGTGCGTGTGTGCGTGTTTGTGTGTGTGTGAGTGTATGTGTGTGTGCGTGTGTGCGTGCGTGTATGAGTATGTGTGTGTGTATGTGTGTGTGTGTATGTGTGTGTATGTGTGTGTGTATCCCTTCGGCTCGCAGAGATAAGAATACGTCCGTGGCAGGAAGGCCATGCTTGCTGTAAGGAGCGACGAATGGGTAGTAGTCGATAGGTGAAGCGTGTATGTGTGTGTGTGTATGTGTGCAAGTGTGTGTGTGTGTGTCCGTTCGGCTCGCTAAGATAGGTATACGTCCGTGGCAAGAAGGCCCTGCCTGTCTTAAGAGGCGACTAATGGATAGGAGTCGAGAGGTGGAGAGTGCGTGCGTGAGCGTGTGCGTGTGTGTGCGTGTGTAAGTGTGTGTGTATGTGTGTGTGTGTATGTGTGTGTGTCTGTTTGGCTTGCAGAGATAAGAATACGGCCAAGGCAAGAAGGCCCTGCCTCTTGTAATGGGCGACTAATAAGTAGGAGTCGAGAGGTGAAGAGTGTATGTGTGTGTGCGTGTGTGCGTGTGTGTGTGCGTGTGTGAGTATGTGTGTGTGTCCGTTCGGCTTGCAGAGATAAGAACACGGCTGAGGCAAGAAGGCCCTGCCTGTCGTGAGAGGCGACTAATAGGTAGGATTAGAGAAGTGAAGAATGTATGTGTGTGTGCGTGTGTGCGTGTTTGTGTGTGTGTGAGTGTATGTGTGTGTGCGTGTGTGCGTGCGTGTGTGCGTGTGTGTGTGTGTGAGTGTGTGTGTGTATGTGTGTGTGTGTGTGTCCCTTCGCTCGCAGAGATAAGAAAAAAGCGGTGGCAAGAAGGCCATGCCTGTCGTAAGAGGCGACTAATGGATAGGAGTCGAGAGGTGGAGAGTGTGTGCGTGTGCGTGTGCGTGTGCGTGTGTGTGTGTGCGTGTGTTTGTGTGTGACCGTTTGGCTTGCAGAGATAAGAACACGGCCGTGGCAAGAAGTCCCTGCCTGTCGTATGAGGAGAATAATGGGTAGGAGTCGAGAGGTGAATAGTGTATGTGTGTGTGCGTGTGTGCGTGCGTGTGTGAGTGTGTGTGTGTATGTGTGTGTGTCAGTGTGTGTGTGTGTCCGGTCGGCTCGCAGAGATGAGAACACGGCCGTGGCAAGAAGGCACTGCCTGTCGTTAAGAGGCGACTAATGGGTAGGAGTCAAGAGGTGAAGAGTGTATGTGTGTGTGTGTGTGTGTGTGTGCGTGTGTGCGTGTGTGTGTGTGTGTGTGTGTATGTGTGTGTGTCTGTTTGGCTTGCAGAGATAAGAATACGGCCGAGGCAAGAAGGCCCTTCCTCTTGTAAGGGGCGACTAATAAGTAGGAGTCGAGAGGTGAAGAGTGTATGTGTGTATGCGTGTGTGCGTGTGTGTGCGTGTGTGAGTATGTGTGTGTGTTAGTTCGGCTTGCAGAGATAAGAGCACGACCGAGGCAAGAAGGCCCTGCCTATAGTAAGAGGCGACTAATAGGTAGGTGTCGAGAGGTGAAGAGTGTATGTGTGTGTGTGTGCGTGTGTGCGTGTGTGTGTGCGTGTGTAAGTGTATGTGTGTGCGTGTGTGCGTGCGTGTGTGCGTGTGTGTGTGTGCGTGTGTGCGTGCGTGTTTGCGCGTGTGTGTGTGTGTTTGTGAGTGTGTGTGTGTGTGTGTGTATATGTGTGTGTGTGTCCCTTCGGCTCGCAGACATAGGAAAACAGCCGTGGCAAGAAGGCCATGCCAGTCGTAAAGGGCGACTAATGGGTAGGAGTCGAGAGGTGAAGAGTGTATGTGTGTGTGTGCGTGTGTGCGTGTGTGTGTGAGTACGTGTGTGTGTATGTGTGTGTGTGTATCCCTTCGGCTCGCAGAGATAAGAATACGTCTGTGGCAAGAAGGCCATGCTTGCTGTAAGGAGCGACTAATTGGTAGGAGTCGAGAGGTGAAGCGTGTGTGTGTGTGTGTGTGTGTGTGTGTGTGTGTGCAAGTGTGTGTGTGTGTCCGTTCGGCTCGCAGAGATAGGAATACGTCTGTGGCAAGAAGGCCCTGCCTGTCTTAAGAGGCGACTAATGGATAGGAGTCGAGAGGTGGAGAGTGTGTGCGTGTGCGTGTGCGTGTGTGCGTGTATGCCTGTGTGCGTGTGTTTGTGTGTGCGTGTGTGTGTGTGTCCGTTCGGCTTGCAGAAATAAGAACACGACCGTGGCAAGAAGGCCCTGCCTGTCGTAAGAGGCGTGTGCGTGTGTGTGCGTGTGTAATTGTGTGTGTATGTGTGTGTGTATGTGTGTGTGTCTGTTTGGCTTGCAAAAATAAGAATACGGCGGAGGCAAGAAGGCCCTGCCTCTTGTATGGGGCGACTAATGGGTAGGAGTCGAGAGGTGAAGAGTGTATGTGTGCGTGCATGTGTGCGTGTGTGTGTGAGTGTGTGTGTATGTGTATGTGTGTCCCTTCGGCTCGCAGAGATAAGAAATCAGCGGTTTCAAGAAGGCCATGCCTGTCGTAAGAGGTGACTAATGGGTAGGAGTCGAGAGGTGAAAAGTGTATGTGTGTGTGTGTATGCGTGTGTAAGTGTGTGCGTGTGTGCGTGCATGTGTGAGTGTGTGTGTGTGTATGTGTGTGTGTGAGTGTGTGTGTCCGGTTGGCTCACAGGGATAAGAACACGGCCGTGGCAAGAAGGCCCTGCCTGTCGTAAGAGGCGACTAATGGGTAGGAGTCGAGAGGTGAAGAGTGTATGTGTGCGTGCGTGTGTGTGTGAGTGTGTGTGTATGTGTGTGTCCCTTCGGCTCGCAGAGATAAGAAAACAGCGATGGCAAGAAGGCCATGCCTGTCGTAATGGGCGACTAATGGGTAGGAGTCGAGAGGTGAATAATGTATGTGTGCGTGCGTTTGTGCGCGTGTGTGTGTGCGTGTGTGTGTATGTGTGTGTGTGTGTGTGTCCCTTCGTCTCGCAGAGATAAGAAAACAGCGGTGGCAAGAAGGCCATGCTTGTCGTAAGAGGCGACTAATGGGTAGGAGTCGAGAGGTAAAGAGTGTAATTGTGTGTGTGTGTGTGTGTGCGTGTGTGTGTGTGTGCGTGTATGCGTGCTTGTGTGTGTGAGTGTGTGTGTCCGTTCAGTTTGCAGAGATAAGAATACGGCCGGGGCAAGAAGGCCCTGCCTGTCGTAAGTGGCGACTAATAGGTAGGAGTCGAGAGGTGAAGAGTGTATGTGTGTGTGTGCGTTTGTGTTTGCGTGTGTGAGTGTGTGTGTGTATGTGTGTGTGTCCGTTAGGCTTGCAGAGACAAGAATACGGCCAAGGCAAGAAGGCCCTGCCTCTTGTAAGGGGCGACTAATAGGTAGAAATCGAGAGGTGAAGAGTGTATGTGTGTGTGCGTTTGTGCGTGTGTGTGTGTGAGTGTATGTGTGTGTGCGTGTGTTCGTGCGTGTGTGTGTGTCTGTGAGTGTGTGTGTGTGTATGTGTGTCCCTTCGGCTCGCAGAGAAAAGAAAACAGCGGTGGCAAGAATGCCATGCCTGTCGTAAGAGGTGACTAATGGGTAGGAGTCTAGAGGTGAAGAGTGTATGCGTGTGTGCGTGTGTGTGTGTTTGTGCGTATGTGAGTGTGTGTGTATGGGTGTGTGTGTCCGTTCGGCTTGCAGAGATAAGAATACGGCCGTGACAAGAAGGCCATGCTTGTTGTAATTAGCGGCTAATGTGTAGGAGTCGAGAGGTGAAGAGTGTATGTGTGTGTGTGTGCGTGTGTGTTTGCGTGTGTGAGTGTGTGTGTATGTGTGTGTATCCGTTAGGCTTGCAGAGATAAGAATACGGCCAAGGCAAGAAGGCCCTGCCTCTTGTAAGGGGCGACTAATAGGTAGGAATCGAGAGGTGAAGAGTGTATGTGTGTGTGCGTGTGTGCGTGTGTGTGTGTGTCTGTGAGTGTGTGTGTGTATGTGTGTCCCTTCGGCTCGCAGAGAAAAGAAAACAGCGGTGGCAAGAACGCCATGCCTGTCGTAAGAGGTGACTAATGGGTAGGAGTCGAGAGGTGAAGAGTGTATGTGTGTGTGCGTGTTTGTGTTTGTGCGTGTGTTAGTGTGTGTGTATGTATGTAAGTGTCCGTAACGGCTCGCAGAGATTAGAATACGGTCGAGACGAGAAGGACATACCAGTCGTAAAATGCGACTAATGGGTAGGAGTCGAGAGGTGAAGAGTGTATTTGTGTGTGTGTGTGTGTGCGTGTGTGCGTGCGTGTGTGTGTGAGTGTGTGTATCCGTTCGGCCTGCAGAGATAAGATTACGGCCGGGGCAAGAAGCCCCTGCCTCTCGTAAGAGGCGACCAAAAGGGAGGAGTCGAGAGATGAATAGTGTATGTATGTGTGTGTGTGACTGTGCGTGTGTCTGCTCGGCTCGCAGAGATAAAAATACGGCCGTGGCAAAAAGGCCCTGCCTGTCTTAAGAGGCGACTAATGGATAGGAGTCGAGAGGTGGAAAGTGTGTGCGTGTGCGTGTGTGCGTGTGTGTGTGTGAGAGTGTGTGTGTCCGTTCGGCTCGCAGAGATAAGAACACGGCCGTGGCAAAAAGTCCCTGAATGTCGTAAGAGGCGACTAATGGGTAGGAGTCGAGAGGTGAAGCGTGTATGTGTATGTGTGTGTGCGAGTGTGTGTGTGTGTGTCCGTTCGGCTCGCAGAGATAAGAATACGTCCGTGGCAAGAAGGCCATGCCTGTCGTAAGAGCAGAATAATGGGTAGGAGTCGAGAGGTAAAGAGTGTATGTGTGTGTGTTTGTGTGCGTGTGTGCGTGCGTGTGTGAGTGTGTGTGTGAGTGTGTGTGTGTCAGTGTGTGTGTGTCCGGTCGGCTCGCAGAGCCGTCTTCTTGCCGTGGCAAGAAGGCCCTGCCTGTCGTAAGAGGAGAATAATGGGTAGGAGTCGAGAGGTGAAGAGTGTATATGTGTGTGTGTGTGCGTGCGTGTGTATGTTTGTGTGTCCGTTTGACATGCAGAGATAAGAATACGGCCGAGGCAAAAAGGCCCTGCCGCTTGAAAGGAGCGACTAATAAGTAGGAGTCGAGAGGTGAAGAGTGTATGTGTGTGTGCGTGTGTGTGTGCGTGTGTGAGTATGTGTGTGTGTTAGTTCGGCCTGCAGAGATAAGAACACGACGGAGGCAAGAAGGCCCTGCCTATCGTAAAAGGCGACTAATAGGTAAGAGTCGAGAGGTGAAGAGTGCATGTGTGTGTGTGTGTGTGTGTGAGTGTATGTGTGTGTTCGTGTGAGCGTGCGTGTGTGCGTGTGCGTCTGTGTGGATGTTTGTGACTGTGTGTGTGTGTGTGTGTATCCCTTCGGCTCGCAGAGATAAGAATACGGCCGTGGTAAGAAGGCCATGCCTGCTGTAAGGAGCGACTAATGGGTAGGAGTCGCGAGTTGAAGAGTGTACCTGTGTGTGAGTGTGTGTGTGTGTGAGTGTGTGAGTGTATTTGTGTGTGTGTCCGTTCGGCTTGCAGAGATAAGAATACAGCCGTGGCAAGAAGACCCTGCCTCTTGTAATGGGCGACTAATAAGTAGGAGTCGAGAGGTGAAGAGTGTATGTGTGTGTGTGTGCGTGTGTGCGTGTGTGTGCGTGTGTGAGTATGTGTGTGTGTCCGTTCGGCTTGCAGAGATAAGAACACGGCCAAGGCAAGAAGGCCCTGCCTGTCGTAAGAGGCGACTAATAGGTAGGAGTCAAGAGGTGAAGAATGTATGTGTGTGTGCGTGTGTACGTGTTTGTGTGTGTGTGAGTGTATGTGTGTGTGTGTGTGTGCGTGCGTGTGTGCGTGTGTGAGTATGTGTGTGTGTGTCCGTTCGTCTTGCAGAAATAAGAACACGGCCGAGGCAAGAAGGCCCTGCCTGTCGTGAGAGGCGACTAATAGGTAGGATTAGAGAGGTGAAGAATGTATGTGTGTGTGCGTGTGTGCGTGTTTGTGTGTGTGTGAGTGTATGTGTGTCTGCGTGTATGCGTGCGTGTGTGCGTGTGTGAGTGTGAGTGTGTGTGTGTGTGTATGTGTGTGTGTGTGTGTATTTGTGTGTGTGAGTGTGTGTGTCCAGTCGGCTCGCAGAGATAAGAACACGGCCGTGGCAAGAAGTCCCTGCCTGTCGTAAGAGGCGTGTGCGTGTGTGTGCGTGTGTAAGTGTGTGTGTATGTGTGTGTGTCTGTTTGGCTTGCAGAAATAAGAATACGGCCGAGGCAAGAAGGCCCTGCCTCTTGTATGGGGCGACTAATAGGTAGGAGTCGAGAGGTGAAGAGTGTATGTGTGTGTGAGTGTGCGTGTGTGCGTGTGTGTGCGTGTGTGAGTGTGTGTGTGTATTTGTGTGTGTGAGTGTGTGTGTCCAGTCGGCTCGCAGAGATAAGAACACGGCCGTGGCAAGAAGGCCCTGCCTGTCGTAAGAGGCGTGTGCGTGTGTGTGCGTGTGTAAGAGTGTGTGTATGTGTGTGTGTCTGTTTGGATTGCAGAAATAAGAATACGGCCGAGGCAAGAAGGCCCTGCCTCTTTTATGGGGCGACTAATAGGTAGGAGTCGAGAGGTGAATAGTGTATGTGTGTGTGTGCGTGTGTGGGTGTGTGTGTTTTTGTGCGTGTGTAAGTGTGTGCGTATGTATGTGTGTGTCCATTCGGCTCGCAGAGATTAGAATACGGCCGAGGCAAGAAGGCCATGCCTGTCGTAAGAGGCGACTAATGGGTAGGAGTCGAGAGGTGAAAAGTGTTTTTGTGTGTGTGCGTGTGTGCGTGTGTGCGTGCGTGTGTGTGTGAGTGTGTGTGTGTCCGTTCGGCTTGCAGAAATAAGCTAACGGCCGAGGCAAGAAGGCCCTGCCTGTCGTAAGTGGCGACTAATTGGTAGGAGTCGAGAGGTGAAGAGTATATGTGTGTGTGTGCGTGTGTACGTGTGTGTGTGCGTGTGTAAGTGTGTGTGTGTCCGGCCGGCTCGCAGAGATAAGAACGCGTCCGTGCCAAGAAGGCCCTGCCTGTCGTAAGCGGTGACTAATGGGTAGAAGTCGAGAGGTGAAGAGTGTATGTGTGTGTGTGCGTGTGTGCGTGTGTGTGCTTGTGTGAGTGTGTGTGTGTGTCCGGTCAGCTCGCAGAGATAAGAACACGGCCGTGGCAAGAAGGCCCTGCCTTTCGTAAGAGGCGACTAATGGGTAGGAGTCGAGAGGTGAAGAGTGTATGTGTGTGTGTGTGTGTGTGCGTATGTGCGTGTGTGTGCGTGTGTGAGTGTGTGTGTGTATTTGTGTGTGTGAGTGTGTGCGTGTCCAGTAGGATCGCAGAGATAAGAACACGGCCGTGGCAAGAAGGCCCTGCCTGTCGTAAGAGGCGACTAATAGGTAAGAGTCGAGTGGTGAAGAGTGTATATGTGTGTGTGTGCGTGTGTGCGTGTGTGTGCGTGTGTGAGTGTGTGTGTATGTTTGTGTGTCCGTTTGGCTTGCAGAGATAAGAATACGGCCAAGGCAAGAAGACCCTGCCTTTTGTAAGGGGCGACTAATAGGTAGGAGACGAGAGGTGAAGAGTGTATGTGTGTATGCGTGTGTGTGTGTGTGCGTGTGTGCGTGCGTGTGTGCGTGTGTGTGTGAGTGTGTGTGTGTATGTGTGTGTCCGTTCGGCTTGCAGAGATAAGAACACGGCCGTGGCAAGAAGTCCCTGCCTGTCGTAAGAGGAGAATAATGGGTAGGAGTCGAGAGGTGAAGAGTGTGTGCGTGTGCGTGTGCGTGTGCGTGTGCGTGTGTGTGTGTGCGTGTGTGTGTGTCCGTTTGGCTTGCAGAGATAAGAACACGGCCGTGGCAAGAAGTCCCTGCCTGTCGTAAGAGGCGACTAATGAATAGGAGTCGAGAGGTGAAGAGCGTATGTGTGTGTGTGTGTGCTTGTGTGCGTGTGTTTGTGCGTGTGTGAGTGTGTGTGTGTGCGTGTGTGCGAACGTGCGTGTGTGTGTGTGTGTGTGTTTGTCCGCTCGGCTTCCAGAGATAAGAATACGGCCGGGGCAAGAAGGCCCTACCTCTCTTAAGAGGCGACTAATGGATAGGAATCGAGAGGTGGAGAGTGTGTGCGTGTGTGCGTATGTGCGTGTGTGCCTGTGTGCGTGTGTTTCTGTGTGCGTGTGTGTGTGTCCGTTCGGCTTGCAGAGATAAGAACACGGCCGTGGCAAGAAGTCCCTGCCTGTCGTAAGAGGAGAATAATGGGTAGAAGTCGAGAGGTGAATACTGTATGTGTGCTTGCGTGTGTGCGTGTGTGTGAGTGTGTGTGTGTGTCCGTTCGGCTCGCAGAGATAAGAACACGGCCGTGGCAAGAAGTCCCTGAATGTCGTAAGAGGCGACTAATGGATAGGAGTCGAGAGGTGGAGACTGTGTGCGTGTACGTGTGCGTGTGCGTGTGTGCGTGTGTGCCTGTGTGCGTGTTTTTGTGTGTGCGTGTGTGTGTGTGTGTGTGTGTGTCCGTTCGGCTTGCAGAGATAAGAACACGCCCGTGGCAAGAAGTCCCTGCCTGTCGTAAGAGGAGAATAATGGGTAGAAGTCGAGAGGTGAATACTGTATGTGTGCTTGCGTGTGTGCGTGTGTGTGAGTGTGTGTGTGTGTCCGTTCGGCTCGCAGAGATAAGAACACGGCTGAGGCAAGAAGTCCCTGCCTGTCGTAAGAGGCGACTAATGAATAGGAGTCGAGAGGTGAAGAGTGTATGTGTCTGTGTGTGTGCGTGTGTTTGTGCGTGTGTGAGTGTGTGTCTGTATGTGTGTGTGTGTGTGTGTGTCCGTTTGGCTTGCAGAGATAAGAATACGGCCGAGGCAAGAAGGCCCTGCCTGTCTTAAGAGGCGACTAATGGATAGGAGTCGAGAGGTGGACAGTGTGTGCGTGTGCGTGTACGTGTGCGTGTGTGCGTGTGTGCCTGTGTGCGTGTGTTTGTCTGTGCGTGTGTGTGTGTGTCCGTTCGACTCGCAGAGATAAGAATACGTCCGTGGCAAGAAGGCCCTGCCTGTCTTAAGAGGCGACTAATGGATAGGAATCGAGAGGTGGAGAGTGTGAGCGTGTGTGCGTGTGTGCGTGTGTGCGTGTGTGCCTGTGTGCGTGTTTTTGTGTGTGCGTGTGTGTGTGTGTCCGTTCGGCTTGCAGAGATAAGAACACGGCCGTGGCAAAAAGTCCCTGCCTGTCGTAAGAGGAGAATAATGGGTAGAAGTCGAGAGGTGAATAGTGTATGTGTGCTTGCGTGTGTGTGTTTGTGTGTGAGTGTGTGTGTGTGTCCGTTCGGCTCGCACAGATAAGAATGCGTTCGTGGCAAGAAGGCCCTGCCTGTCTTAAGAGGCGACTAATGGATGGGAGTCGAGGGGTGTAGAGTGTGTGCGTGTGCGTGAGCGTTTGCGTGTGTGCGTTTGTGCCTGTGTGCGTGTGTTTGTGTGTGCGTGTATGTGTGTGTCCGGTCGGCACGCTGAAATGAGAACACGGCCGTGGCAAGAAGGCCCTGCCTGTCGTAAGAGGCGACTAATGGGTAGGAGTCGAGAGGTGAAGAGGGTATGTGAGTGTGTGCGTGTGTGGGTGTGTGTGTGTTTGTGCGTGTGTAAGTGTGTGTGTGTATGTATGTGTGTGTCCATTCGGCTCGCAGAGATTAGAATACGGCCAAGGCAAGAAGGCCATGCCTGTCGTAAGAGGCGACTAATGGGTAGGAGTCGAGAGGTGAAGAGTGTATTTGTGTGTGTGTGTGTGTGCGTGTGTGTGCGTGTGTGCGTGCGTGTGTGTGTGAGTGTGTGTGTGTCCGTTCGGCTTGCAGAGATAAGAATACGTCCGAGGCAAGAAGGCCCTGCCTCTTGTAAGGGGCGACTAATAGGTATGAGTCGAGAGGTGAATAATGTATGTGTATGTGTGTGTGCGTGTGTGGGTGTGTGTGTTTGTACGTGTGTAAATGTGTGTGTGTATGTATGTGTGTGTCCATTCGGTTCGCAGAGATTAGAATACGGCCGAGGCAAGAAGGCTATGCCTGTCGTAAGAGGCGACTAATGGGTAGGAGTCGAGAGGTGAAAAGTGTATTTGTGTGTGTGCGTGTGTGTGCATGTGTGCGTGCTTGTGTGTGTGAGTGTGTGTGTGTCCGTTCGGCTTGCAGAGATAAGAATACGGCCGAAGCAAGAAGGCCCAGCCTGTCTTAAGAGGTGACTAATGGATAGGAGTCGAGAGGTTGAGAGTGTGTGCGTGTGCGTGTGCGTGTGCGTGTGTGCGTGTGTGTGTGTGTGTGCGGGTGAGCGTGCGTGTATGTTTGAGTGTGTGTGTATGTCCGTTCGGCTCGCAGAGATAAGAACATGGCCGTAGCAAGAAGGCCCTGCCTGTCGTAAAGGGCGACTAATGGGTAGGAGTCGAGAGGTAAAGAGTGTATGTGTGTGTGCGTGTGTGCGTGTGTGTGTGCGTGTGTGAGCGTGTGTGTATGTATGTGTGTCCGTTCGGCTTGCAGAGATAAGAATACGACCGAGGCAAGAAGGCCCTGCCTGTCTTAAGAGGTGACTAATGGATAGGAGTCGAGAGGTTGAGAGTGTGTGCGTGTGCGTGTGCGTGTGCGTGTGTGCGTGTGTGTGTGTGCGGGTGAGCGTGCGTGTGTGTTTGAGTGTGTGTGTATGTCCGTTCGGCTCGCAGAGATAAGAACATGGCCGTAGCAAGAAGGCCCTGCCTGTCGTAAAGGGCGACTAATGGGTAGGAGTCGAGAGGTGAAGAGTGTATGTGTGTGTGTACGTGTGTGCGTGTGTGTGTGCGTGTGTGAGTATGTGTGTGTGTCCGTTCGGCTTGCAGAGATAAGAATACGATTGTGGCAAGAGGTCCCTGAATGTCGTAAGAGGCGACTAATGGGTAGGAGTCGAGAGGTTAAGAGTGTATGTGTGTGTGTGTGTGTGTGAGTGTGTGTGTGTTCGTTCGGCTTGCAGAGATAAGAACACGGCCGAGGCAAGAAGACCCTGCTTGTCGTGAGAGACGACTAATAGGTAGGAGTCGAGAGGTGAAGAAT
Source organism: Diabrotica undecimpunctata (assembly GCF_040954645.1). NCBI lineage: Eukaryota > Metazoa > Arthropoda > Insecta > Coleoptera > Chrysomelidae > Diabrotica > Diabrotica undecimpunctata. Next base: position 3,980,647 of record NW_027311886.1, on the reverse strand, counting down.
GTATGTGTGTGTGCGTATGTGCGTGTTTGTGTGTGTGAGTGTATGTGTGTGTGCGTGTGTGCGTGCGTGTGTGCGTGTGTGTGTGAGTGTGTGTGTATGTGTGTGTCCGTTCGGCTTGCAGAGATAAGAACACGGCCGTGGCAAGAAGTCCCTGCCTGTCGTAAGAGGTGAAGAATGTATGTGTGTGTGCGTATGTGCGTGTGTGTGTGTGAGTGTATGTGTGTGTGCGTGTGTGCGTGCGTGTGTGCGTGTGTGTGTGAGTGTGTGTGTATGTGTGTGTCCGTTCGGCTTGCAGAGATAAGAACACGGCCGTGGCAAGAAGTCCCTGCCTGTCGTAAGAGGAGAATAATGAGTAGGAGTCGAGAGGTGAAGAGTGTGTGCGTGTGAGTGTGCGTGTTCGTGTGTGTGTGCGTGTGTGTGTGTCCGTTTGGCTTGCAGAGATAAGAACACGGCCGTGGCAAGAAGTCCCTGCCTGTCGTAAGAGGCGACTAATGAATAGGAGTTGAGAGGTGAAGAGCGTATGTGTCTTTGTGTGTGTGCGTGTGTTTTTGCGTGTGTGAGTATGCGTGTGTATTTGTGTGTGTGTCAGTTTGGCTTGCAGAGATAAGAATACGGCCAAGGCAAGAAGGCCCTGCCTGGCGTGAGAGACGACTAATAGGTAGGAGTCGAGAGGTGAAGAATGTATGTGTGTGTGCGTATGTGCGTGTTTGTGTGTGTGAGTGTATGTGTGTGTGCGTGTGTGCGTGCGTGTGTGCGTGTGTGTGTGTGTGCGTGTGTGTGTGTCCGTTCGGCTTGCAGAGATAAGAACACGGCCATGGCAAGAAGTCCCTGCCTATCGTAAGAGGAGAATAATGGGTAGAAGTCGAGAGGTGAATAGTGTATGTGTGCTTGCGTGTGTGTGTTTGTGTGTGAGTGTGTGTGTGTGTGTGCGTGTATGTGTGTGTACGGTCGGCTCGCTGAAATGAGAACACGGCCGTGGCAAGAAGGCCCTGCCTGTCGTAAGAGGCGACTAATGGGTAGGAGTCGAGAGGTGAAGAGGGTATGTGAGTGTGTGCGTGTGTGGGTGTGTGTGTGTTTGTGCGTGTGTAAGTGTGTGTGTGTGTATGTATGTGTGTGTCCATTCGGCTCGCAGAGATTAGAATACGGCCAAGGCAAGAAGGCCATGCCTGTCGTAAGAGGCGACTAATGGGTAGGAGTCGAGAGGTGAAGAGTGTATTTGTGTGTGTGTGTGCGTGTGTGCGTGCGTGTGTGTGTGAGTGTGTGTGTGTCCGTTCGGCTTTCAGAAATAAGAATACGTCCGAGGCAAGAAGGCCCTGCCTCTTGTAAGGGGCGACTAATAGGTAGGAGTCGAGAGGTGAATAGTGTATGTGTATGTGTGTGCGTGTGTGGGTGTGTGTTTGTACGTGTGTAAATGTGTGTGTGTGTATGTATGTGTGTGTCCATTCGGTTCGCAGAGATTAGAATACGGCCGAGGCAAGAAGGCTATGCCTGTCGTAAGAGGCGACTAATGGGTAGGAGTCGAGAGGTGAAAAGTGTATTTGTGTGTGTGCGTGTGTGTGCATGTGTGCGTGCTTGTGTGTGTGAGTGTGTGTGTGTCCGTTTGGCTTGCAGAGATAAGAATACGGCCGAGGCAAGAAGGCCCTGCCTGTCTTAAGAGGTGACTAATGGATAGGAGTCGAGAGGTTGAGAGTGTGTGCGTGTGCGTGTGCGTGTGCGTGTGTGCGTGTGTGTGTGTGCGTGTGAGCGTGCGTGTGTGTTTGAGTGTGTGTGTATGTCCGTTCGGCTCGCAGAGATAAGAACATGGCCGTAGCAAGAAGGCCCTGCCTGTCGTAAGAGGCGACTAATGGGTAGGAGTCGAGAGGTAAAGAGTGTATGTGTGTGTGCGTGTGTGCGTGTGTGTGTGCGTGTGTGAGCGTGTGTGTATGTATGTGTGTCCGTTCGGCTTGCAGAGATAAGAATACGTCCGAGACAAGAAGGCCCTGCCTGTCTTAAGAGGTGACTAATGGATAGGAGTCGAGAGGTGGAGAGTGTGTGCGTGTGCTTGTGCGTGTGTGCATGTGTGTGTGCGTGTGAGCGTGCGTGTGTGTGTGAGTGTGTGTGTATGTCCGTTCGGCTCTCAGAGATAAGAACATGGCCGTGGCAAGAAGGCCCTGCCTGTCGTAAAGGGCGACTAATGGGTAGGAGTCGAGAGGTGAAGAGTGTATGTGTGTGTGTACGTGTGTGCGTGTGTGTGTGCGTGTGTGAGTATGTGTGTGTGTCCGTTCGGCTTGCAGAGATAAGAATACGTTTGTGGCAAGAAGTCCCTGAATGTCGTAAGAGGCGACTAATGGGTAGGAGTCGAGAGGTTAAGAGTGTATGTGTGTGTGTGTGTGAGTGTGTGTGTGTTCGTTTGGCTTGCAGAGATAAGAACACGGCCGAGGCAAGATGACCCTGCTTGTCGTGAGAGACGACTAATAGGTAGGAGTCGAGAGGTGAAGAATGTATGTGTGTGTGCGTATGTGCGTGTTTGTGTGTGTGAGTGTATGTGTGTGTGCGTGTGTGCGTGCGTGTGTGCGTGTGTGTGTGAGTGTGTGTGTATGTGTGTGTCCGTTCGGCTTGCAGAGATAAGAACACGGCCGTGGCAAGAAGTCCCTGCCTGTCGTAAGAGGAGAATAATGGGTAGGAGTCGAGAGGTGAAGAGTGTGTGCGTGTGCGTGTGCGTGTGCGTGTGTGTGTGTGCGTGTGTGTGTGTCCGTTTGGCTTGCAGAGATAAGAACACGGCCGTGGCAAGAAGTCCCTGCCTGTCGTAAGAGGCGACTAATGAATAGAAGTCGAGAGGTGAAGAGCGTATGTGTCTTTGTGTGTGTGCGTGTGTTTTTGCGTGTGTGAGTATGTGTGTGTATTTGTGTGTGTGTGTCAGTTTAGCTTGCAGAGATAAGAATACGGCCAAGGCAAGAAGGCCCTGAATGTCGTAAGAGGCGACTTATGGGTAGGAGTCGAGAGGTTAAGAGTGTATGTGTGTGTGTGTGTGAGTGTGTGTGTGTCCGTTCGGCTTGCAGAGATAAGAACACGGCCGAGGCAAGAAGACCCTGCCTGTCGTGAGAGACGACTAATAGGTAGGAGTCGAGAGGTGAAGAATGTATGTGTGTGTGCGTATGTGCGTGTTTGTGTGTGTGAGTGTATGTGTGTGTGCGTGTGTGCGTGCGTGTGTGCGTGTGTGTGTGAGTGTGTGTGTATGTGTGTGTCCGTTCGGCTTGCAGAGATAAGAACACGGCCGTGGCAAGAAGTCCCTGCCTGTCGTAAGAGGAGAATAATGAGTAGGAGTCGAGAGGTGAAGAGTGTGTGCGTGTGAGTGTGCGTGTTCGTGTGTGTGTGCGTGTGTGTGTGTCCGTTCGGCTTGCAGATATAAGAACACGGCCGTGGCAAGGAGTCCCTGCCTGTCGTAAGAGGAGAATAATGAGTAGGAGTCGAGAGGTGAAGAGTGTATGTGTGTGTGTGCGTGTGTGCGTACGTGTGTGAGTGTATGTGTGTGTGTGTGTGAGTGTGTGTGTGTCCGTTCGGCTTGCAGAGATAAGAACACGGCCGTGGCAAGAAGTCCCTGCCTGTCGTAAGAGGAGAATAATGGGTAGGAGTCGAGAGGTGAAGAGTGTGTGCGTGTGAGTGTGCGTGTGCGTGTGTGTGTGCGTGTGTGTGTGTGTCCGTTCGGCTTGCAGAGATAAGAACACGGCCGTGGCAAGAAGTCCCTGCCTGTCGTAAGAGGAGAATAATGGGTAGGAGTCGAGAGGTGAAGAGTGTATGTGTGTGTCTGCGTGTGTGCGTACGTGTGTGAGTGTGTGTGTGATTGTGTGTATGTGTCAGTGTGTGTGTGTCCGGTCGGCTCGCAGAGATAAGAACACGGCCGTGGCAAGAAGTCCCTGCTTGTCGTAAGAGGCGACTAATGAATAGGAGTCGAGAGGTGAAGAGTGTATGTGTCTTTGTGTGTGTGCGTGTGTTTTTGCGTGTGTAAGTATGTGTGTGTATTTGTGTGTGTGTTACCCTTTGGCTTGCAGAGATAAGAATACGGCCAAGGCAAGAAGGCCCTGCCTCTTGTAAGGGGCGACTAATAGGTAGGAATCGAGAGGTGAAGAGTGTATGTGTGTGTGCGTGTGTGCGTGTGTGTGTATGTTAGTGTATGTGTGTGCGTGTGTGGGTGCGTGTGTGTGTGTTTGTGAGTGTGTGTGTGTATGTGTGTCCCTTCGGCTCGCAGAGAAAAGAAAGCAGCGGTGGCAAGAATGCCATGCCTGTCGTAAGAGGTGACTAATGGGTAGGAGTCGAGAGGTGAAGAGTGTATGTGTGTGTGCGTGTGTGTGTGTGTTTGTGCGTTTGTTAGTGTGTGTGTGTATGTAAGTGTCCGTTCGGCTCGCAGAGATTAGAATACGCTCGAGGCAAGAAGGACATGCCAGTCGTAAAAGGCGACTAATGGGTAGGAGTCGAGAGGTGAAGAGTGTATTTGTGTGTGTGTGTGTGTGCGTGTGTGCGTGCGTGTGTGTGTGCGTGTGTGTATCCGTTCGGCTTGCAGAGATAAGAATACGGCCGGGGCAAGAAGGCCCTGCCTCTCGTAAGAGGCGACCAAAAGGGAGGAGTCGAGAGGTGAATAGTGTATGTATGTGTGTGTGACTGTGTGTGTGTCCGCTCGGCTCGCAGAGATAAAAATACGGCCGTGGCAAGAAGGCCCTGAATGTCGTAACGGGCGACTAATGGGTAGGAGTCGAGAGGTGAAGCGTGTATGTGTGTGTGTGTGTGTGCGAGTGTGTGTGTGTGTGTCCGTTCGGCTCGCAGAGGTAAGAATACGTCCGTGGCAAGAAGGCCCTGTCTGTCGTAAGAGGAGAATAATGGGTAGGAGTCGAGAGGTGAAAAGTGTATGTGTGTGTGTGTGTGCGTGCGTGTGTATGTTTGTGTGTCCGTTTGGCATGCAGAGATAAGAATACGGCCGAGGCAAAAAGGCCCTGCCGCTTGTAAGGAGCGACTAATAAGTAGAAGTCGAGAGGTGAATAGTGTATGTATGTGTGTGTGACTGTGTGTGTGTCCGCTCGGCTCGCAGAGATAAAAATACGGCCGTGGCAAGAAGGCCCTGAATGTCGTAACGGGCGACTAATGGGTAGGAGTCGAGAGGTGAAGCGTGTATGTGTGTGTGTGTGTGCGAGTGTGTGTGTGTGTGTCCGTTCGGCTCGCAGAGGTAAGAATACATCCGTGGCAAGAAGGCCCTGTCTGTCGTAAGAGGAGAATAATGGGTAGGAGTCGAGAGGTGAAAAGTGTATGTGTGTGTGTGTGTGTGTGTGTGTGCGTGTGTATGTTTGTGTGTCCGTTTGGCATGCAGAGATAAGAATACGGCCGAGGCAAAAAGGCCCTGCCGCTTGTAAGGAGCGACTAATAAGTAGGAGTCGAGAGGTGAAGAGTGTATGTGTGTGCGCGTGTGTGTGTGCGTGTGTGAGTTTGTGTGTGTGTTAGTTCGGCCTGCAGAGATAAGAACACGACGGAGGCAAGAAGGCCCTGCCTATCGTAAAAGGCGACTAATAGGTAGGAGTCGAGAGGTGAAGAGTGTATGTGTGTGTGCGTGTGTGCGTGTGTGTGTGCGTGTGTGAGTGTGTGTGTGTGTTCGTGTGAGCGTGCGTGTGTGCGTGTGCGTCTGTGTGGATGTTTGTGAGTGTGTGTGTGTGTGCGTGCGTGCGTGTGTGTGTGAGTGTGTGTATCCCTACGGCTCGCAGAAATAAGAATACGGCCGTGGTAAGAAGGCCATGCCTGCTGTAAGGAGCGACTAATGGGTAGGAGTCGCGAGTTGAAGAGTGTACCTGTGTGTGAGTGTGTGTGTGTGCGTGTGTGAGTGTATGTGTCTGTGTGTCCGTTCGGCTTGCAGAGATAAGAATACAGCCGTAGCAAGAAGGCCCTGCCTGTCGTAAGAGGCGACTAATGGGTAGGAGTCGAGAGGTGGAGAGTGTAGGTATGTGCATGTGTGCGTGTGTGCGCGTGTGTGTGTGCGTGTGTGTATGTGTGTGTGTCCCTTCGGCTTACAGAGATAAGAATTCGGTCGTGGCAAGAAGGCCATGCCTGTCGTAAGAGGCGACTAATGGGTAGGAATCGAGAGGTGAAGAGTGTATGTGTTCGTGTGTGTGTGTGTGAGTATGTGTGTGTGTATGTGTATGTGTGTGTGTGTGTCCCTTCGGCTTACAGAGATAAGAATTCGGTCGTGGCAAGAAGGCCATGCCTGCTGTAAGGAGCGACTAATGGGTAGGAGTCGATAGGTGAAGAGTGAACGTGGGTGTAAGTGTGTGTGCATGTATGTGTGTATGTTCGGCTTGCAGAGATAAGAATACAGCGAGGCAAGAAGGCCCTGCCTGTCGTAAGGGGCGAGTAATAGGTAGGAGTCGTGAGGTGAAGAGTGTAGGTGTGTGTGTGTCCGTGTGTGTGAGTGTGTGTGTGTGTGTGTCCGTTCGGCTCGCAGAGATAAGAATACGGCGGTGGCAAGAAGGCCCTGCCTGTCGTAAGGGGCGAGTAATAGGTAAGAGTCGAGAGGTGAATAGTGTAGGTGTGTGTGTGGGTGTGTGAGTGTGTATGTGTGTCTGTATGCAAGAAGGCCATGCCTGTCGTAAGAGGCAACTAATGGGTAGGAGTCGAGAGGTGAAGAGAGTATGTGTGCTTGTGTGTGTGTGTGTTCGTGTGTGCGTGTGTGTGTGTGTGAGCATGTGTGTGTATATGTGTATGTGTGTGTGTTGGTCCCTTCTGCTCGCAGAGATAAGAATACGGCCGTGAAGAAGGCCATGCCTGCTGTAGGGAGCGACTAATGGGTAGGAGTCGAGAGGTAAAGAGTGTACGTGTGTGTGTGCGTGTGTTCGTGTGTGATTGTGTGTGTGTGTGCGTGTGTGTGTGTGTGTTCGTGTGAACGTGTGTGTGTGTGCGAGTGTATGTATGTGTGTCCGTTCGGCTTGCAGAGATAAGAATACGTCCGTGGCAAGAAGGCCCTGCCTGTCTTAAGAGGCGACTAATGGATAGGAGTCGAGAGGTGGAGAGTGTGTGCGTGTGCGTGTGCGTAAGCGTGGGTGCGTGTGTGTGTGCGTGTGTGCGTGCGTGTGTGTGTGAGTGTGTGTGTGAGTGTGTGTGTCCGTTCGGCACACAGAGATAAGAACTCGACTGTGGCCAGTAGTCCCTGCCTGTTGTAAGAGGCGACTAATGGGTAGGAGTCGAAAGGTGAAGAGTGTATATGTGTGTGTGTGTGTGCTTGTGTGCGTGTGTTTGTGCGTGTGTGAGTGTGTGTGTGTGTGCGTGTGTGCGAACGTGCGTGTGTGTGTGTGTGTGTGTGTGTTTGTCCGCTCGGCTTCCAGAGATAAGAATACGGCCGGGGCAAGAAGGCCCTGCCTCTCTTAAGAGGCGACTAATGGATAGGAATCGAGAGGTGGAGAGTGTGTGCGTGTGTGCGTATGTGCGTGTGTGCCTGTGTGCGTGTGTTTGTGTGTGCGTGTGTGTGTGTCCGTTCGGCTTGCAGAGATAAGAACACGGCCGTGGTAAGAAGTCCCTGCCTGTCGTAAGAGGAGAATAATGGGTAGAAGTCGAGAGGTGAATACTGTATGTGTGCTTGCGTGTGTGCGTGTGTGTGAGTGTGTGTGTGTGTCCGTTCGGCTCGCAGAGATAAGAACACGGCCGTGGCAAGAAGTCCCTGAATGTCGTAAGAGGCGACTAATGGATAGGAGTCGAGAGGTGGAGACTGTGTGCGTGTACGTGTGCGTGTGCGTGTGTGCGTGTGTGCCTGTGTGCGTGTTTTTGTGTGTGCGTGTGTGTGTGTGTGTGTGTGTGTCCGTTCGGCTTGCAGAGATAAGAACACGCCCGTGGCAAGAAGTCCCTGCCTGTCGAAAGAGGAGAATAATGGGTAGGAGTCGAGAGGTGAAGAGTGTATGTGTGTGCGTGTGTGCGTGCGTGTTTAAGTGTGTGTGTATGTGAGTGTGTGATTGTGTGTGAGTGTGTGTGTGTGCGGTCGGCTCGCAGAGATAAGAACACAGCCGTGGCAAGAAGGCCCTGCCTGTCGTAAGAGGCGAGTAATAAGTAGGATTCGAGAGGTGAAGAGTGTATGTGTGTGTGTGCGTGTGTGCGTGTGTGTGTGCGTGTGCGAGTAGGTGTGTGTGTCCGTTCGGCTTGCAGTGATAAGAACACGGCCAAGGCAAGAAGGCCCTGCCTGTCGTAAGAGGCGACTAATAGGTAGGAGTCGAGAGGTGAAGAATGTATGTGTGTGTGCGTGTGTGCGTGTTTGTGTGTGTGAGTGTATGTGTGTGTGCGTGTGTGCGTGCGTGTGTGTGTGTGTGTTTGTGAGTGTGTGTGTGTGTGTGTATGTGTGTGTCCCTTCGGCTCGCAGAGATAAGTAAACAGCCGTGGCAAGAAGGCGATGCAAATCGTACGGGGCGACTAATGGGTAGGAGTCGAGAGGTGAAGAGTGGGCGACTAATAAGTAGGAGGCGAGTGGTGACAAGTGTATGTGCGTGTGTGCGTGTGTGCGTGTGTGTGTGCGTGTGTAAGTATGTGTGTGTGTTAGTTCGGCTTGCAGAGATAAGAACACGACTGAGGCAAGAAGGCCCTGCCTATCGTAAGAGGCGACTAATAAGTAGGAGTCGACAGGTGAAGAGTGTATGTGTGTGGGTGCGTGTGTGCGTGTGTGTGTGCGTGTGTGAGTTTGTGTATGTGTCCGTTCGGCTTGCAGAGATAAGAACACGGCCGAGGCAAGAAGGCCCTGCCTGTCGTGAGAGACGACTAATAGGTAGGAGTCGATAGGTAAAGAGTGTATGTGTGTGTGCGTGTGTGTGGCGTGTGTGCGTGCGTGTCTGTGTGAGTGTGTGTGTGTGTCCGTTAGGCTCGCAGAGATAAGAATGCGTTCGTGGCAAGAAGGCCCTGCCTGTCTTAAGAGGCGACTAATGGATAGGAGTCGAGAGGTGGAGAGTGTGTGCGTGTGCGTGTGCGTTTGCGTGTGTGCGTTTGTGCCTGTGTGCGTGTGTTTGTGTGTGCGTGTGTGTGTGTGTCCGGTCGGCTCGCTGAAATGAGAACACGGCCGTGGCAAGAAGGCCCTGCCTGTCGTAAGAGGCGACTAATGGGTAGGAGTCGAGAGGTGAAGAGTGTATTTGTGTGTGTGTGCGTGTGTGCGTGTGTGTGCGTGTGTGTGTGAGTGTGTGTGTGTCCGTTCGGCTCGCAGAGATAAGAACACGGCTGAGGCAAGAAGTCCCTGCCTGTCGTAAGAGGCGACTAATGAATAGGAGTCGAGAGGTGAAGAGTGTATGTGTCTGTGTGTGTGCGTGTGTTTGTGCGTGTGTGAGTGTGTGTCTGTATGTGTGTGTGTGTGTGTGTCCGTTTGTCTTGCAGAGATAAGAATACGGCCGAGGCAAGAAGGCCCTGCCTGTCTTAAGAGGCGACTAATGGATAGGAGTCGAGAGGTGGAGAGTGTGTGCGTGTGCGTGTGCGTGTACGTGTGCGTGTGTGCGTGTGTGCCTGTGTGCGTGTGTTTGTCTGTGCGTGTGTGTGTGTGTCCGTTCGACTCGCAGAGATAAGAATACGTCCGTGGCAAGAAGGCCCTGCCTGTCTTAAGAGGCGACTAATGGATAGGAATCGAGAGGTGGAGAGTGTGAGCGTGTGTGCGTGTGTGCGTGTGTGCCTGTGTGCGTGTTTTTGTGTGTGCGTGTGTGTGTGTGTCCGTTCGGCTTGCAGAGATAAGAACACGGCCGTGGCAAGAAGTCCCTGCCTGTCGTAAGAGGAGAATAATGGGTAGAAGTCGAGAGGTGAATAGTGTATGTGTGCTTGCGTGTGTGTGTTTGTGTGTGAGTGTGTGTGTGTGTCCGTTCGGCTCGCAGAGATAAGAATGCGTTCGTGGCAAGAAGGCCCTGCCTGTCTTAAGAGGCGACTAATGGATGGGAGTCGAGAGGTGTAGAGTGTGTGCGTGTGCGTGAGCGTTTGCGTGTGTGCGTTTGTGCCTGTGTGCGTGTGTTTGTGTGTGCGTGTATGTGTGTGTCCGGTCGGCTCGCTGAAATGAGAACACGGCCGTGGCAAGAAGGCCCTGCCTGTCGTAAGAGGCCACTAATGGGTAGGAGTCGAGAGGTGAAGAGGGTATGTGAGTGTGTGCGTGTGTGGGTGTGTGTGTGTTTGTGCGTGTGTAAGTGTGTGTGTGTATGTATGTGTGTGTCCATTCGGCTCGCAGAGATTAGAATACGGCCAAGGCAAGAAGGCCATGCCTGTCGTAAGAGGCGACTAATGGGTAGGAGTCGAGAGGTGAAGAGTGTATTTGTGTGTGTGTGTGTGCGTGTGTGTGCATGTGTGCGTGCGTGTGTGTGTGAGTGTGTGTGTGTCCGTTCGGCTTGCAGAGATAAGAATACGTCCGAGGCAAGAAGGTCCTGCCTCTTGTAAGGGGCGACTAATAGGTATGAGTCGAGAGGTGAATAGTGTATGTGTATGTGTGTGTGCGTGTGTGGGTGTGTGTGTGTTTGTACGTGTGTAAATGTGTGTGTGTATGTATGTGTGTGTCCATTCGGTTCGCAGAGATTAGAATACGGCCGAGGCAAGAAGGCTATGCCTGTCGTAAGAGGCGACTAATGGGTAGGAGTCGAGAGGTGAAAAGTGTATTTGTGTGTGTGCGTGTATGTGCATGTGTGCGTGCTTGTGTGTGTGAGTGTGTGTGTCCGTTTGGCTTGCAGAGATAAGAATACGGCCGAGGCAAGAAGGCCCTGCCTGTCTTAAGAGGTGACTAATGGATAGGAGTCGAGAGGTTGAGAGTGTGTGCGTGTGCGTGTGCGTGTGCGTGTGTGCGTGTGTGTGTGTGCGTGTGAGCGTGCGTGTGTGTTTGAGTGTGTGTGTATGTCCGTTCGGCTCGCAGAGATAAGAACATGGCCGTAGCAAGAAGGCTCTGCCTGTCGTAAGAGGCGACTAATGGGTAGGAGTCGAGAGGTAAAGAGTGTATGTGTGTGTGCGTGTGTGTGCATGTGTGCGTGCGTGTGTGTTTGAGTGTGTGTGTATGTCCGTTCGGCTCGCAGAGATAAGAACATGGCCGTAGCAAGAAGGCCCTGCCTGTCGTAAAGGGCGACTAATGGGTAGGAGTCGAGAGGTAAAGAGTGTATGTGTGTGTGCGTGTGTGTGTGTGTGCGTGTGTGAGCGTGTGTGTATGTATGTGTGTCCGTTCGGCTTGCAGAGATAAGAATACGACCGAGGCAAGGAGGCCCTGCCTGTCTTAAGAAGTGACTAATGGATAGGAGTCGAGAGGTGGAGAGTGTGTGCGTGTGCGTGTGCGTGTGCGTGTGTGCATGTGTGTGTGCGTGTGAGCGTGCGTGTGTGTGTGAGTGTATGTGTATGTCCGTTCGGCTCTCAGAGATAAGAACATGGCCGTGGCAAGAAGGCCCTGCCTGTCGTAAAGGGCGACTAATGGGTAGGAGTCGAGAGGTGAAGAGTGTATGTGTGTGTGTACGTGTGTGCGTGTGTGTGTGCGTGTGTGAGTATGTGTGTGTGTCCGTTCGGCTTGCAGAGATAAGAATACGATTGTGGCAAGAAGTCCCTGAATGTCGTAAGAGGCGACTAATGGGTAGGATTCGAGAGGTTAAGAGTGTATGTGTGTGTGTGTGTGTGAGTGTGTGTGTGTTCGTTCGGCTTGCAGAGATAAGATCACGGCCGAGGCAAGAAGACCCTGCTTGTCGTGAGAGACGACTAATAGGTAGGAGTCGAGAGGTGAAGAATGTATGTGTGTGTGCGTATGTGCGTGTTTGTGTGTGTGAGTGTATGTGTGTGTGCGTGTGTGCGTGCGTGTGTGCGTGTGTCCGTTCGGCTTGCAGAGATAAGAACACGGCCGTGGCAAGAAGTCCCTGCCTGTCGTAAGAGGAGAATAATGGGTAGGAGTCGAAAGGTGAAGAGTGTGTGCGTGTGCGTGTGCGTGTGTGTGTGTGTGCGTGTGTGTGTGTCCGTTTGGCTTGCAGAGATAAGAACACGGCCGTGGCAAGAAGTCCCTGCCTGGCGTAAGAGGCGACTAATGAATAGGAGTCGAGAGGTGAAGAGCGTATGTGTCTTTGTGTGTGTCCGTCTGTTTTTGCGTGTGTGAGTATGTGTGTGTATTTGTGTGTGTGTGTGTCCGTTCGGCTTGCAGAGATAAGAACACGGCCGAGGCAAGAAGACCCTGCCTGTCGTGAGAGACGACTAATAGGTAGGAGTCGAGAGGTGAAGAATGTATGTGTGTGTGCGTATGTGCGTGTTTGTGTGTGTGAGTGTATGTGTGTGTGCGTGTGTGCGTGCGTGTGTGCGTGTGTGTGTGAGTGTGTGTGTATGTGTGTCCGTTCGGCTTGCAGAGATAAGAACACGGCCGTGGCAAAAAGTCCCTGCCTGTCGTAAGAGGAGAATAATGGGTAGGAGTCGAGAGGTGAAGAGTGTGTGCGTGTGAGTGTGCGTATTCGTGTGTGTGCGTGTGTGTGTGTCCGTTCGGCTTGCAGATATAAGAACACGGCCGTGGCAAGAAGTCCCTGCCCGTCGTAAGAGGAGAATAATGGGTAGGAGTCGAGAGGTGAAGAGTGTATGTGTGTGTGTGCGTGTGTGCGTACGTGTGTGAGTGTATGTGTGTGTGTGTGTGTGTGAGTGTGTGTGTGTGTCCGTTCGGCTTGCAGAGATAAGAACACGGCCGTGGCAAGAAGTCCCTGCCTGTCGTAAGAGGCGACTAATGGATAGGAGTCGAGAGGTGGAGAGTGTGTGCGTGTGCGTGTACGTGTGCTTGTGTGCGTGTGTGCCTGTGTGCGTGTGTTTGTCTGTGCGTGTGTGTGTGTGTCCGTTCGACTCGCAGAGATAAGAATACGTCCGTGGCAAGAAAGCCCTGCCTGTCTTAAGAGGCGACTAATGGATGGGAGTCGAGAGGTGTAGAGTGTGTGCGTGTGCGTGAGCGTTTGCGTGTGTGCGTTTGTGCCTGTGTGCGTGTGTTTGTGTGTGCGTGTATGTGTGTGTACGGTCGGCTCGCTGAAATGAGAACACGGCCGTGGCAAGAAGGCCCTGCCTGTCGTAAGAGGCGACTAATGGGTAGGAGTCGAGAGGTGAAGAGGGTATGTGAGTGTGTGCGTGTGTGGGTGTGTGTGTGTTTGTGCGTGTGTGTATGTATGTGTGTGTCCATTCGGCTCGCAGAGATTAGAATACGGCCAAGGCAAGAAGGCCATGCCTGTCGTAAGAGGCGACTAATGGGTAGGAGTCGAGAGGTGAAGAGTGTATTTGTGTGTGTGTGTGTGCGTGTGTGTGCGTGTGTGCGTGCGTGTGTGTGTGAGTGTGTGTGTGTCCGTTCGGCTTGCAGAGATAAGAATACGTCCGAGGCAAGAAGGCCCTGCCTCTTGTAAGGGAGACTAATAGGTAGGAGTCGAGAGGTGAATGGTGTATGTGTATGTGTGTGTGCGTGTGTGGGTGTGTGTGTGTTTGTACGTGTGTAAATGTGTGTGTGTATGTATGTGTGTGTCCATTCGGTTCGCAGAGATTAGAATACGGCCGAGGCAAGAAGGCTATGCCTGTCGTAAGAGGCGACTAATGGGTAGGAGTCCAGAGGTGAAAAGTGTATTTGTGTGTGTGCGTGTGTGTGCATGTGTGCGTGCTTGTGTGTGTGAGTGTGTGTGTGTCCGTTTGGCTTGCAGAGATAAGAATACGTCCGAGGCAAGAAGGCCCTGCCTCTTGTAAGGGGAGACTAATAGGTAGGAGTCGAGAGGTGAAGAGTGTATTTGTGTGTGTGTGTGTGTGCGTGTGTGTGCGTGTGTGCGTGCGTGTGTGTGTGAGTGTGTGTGTGTCCGTTCGGCTTGCAGAGATAAGAATACGTCCGAGGCAAGAAGGCCCTGCCTCTTGTAAGGGGAGACTAATAGGTAGGAGTCGAGAGGTGAATGGTGTATGTGTATGTGTGTGTGCGTGTGTGGGTGTGTGTGTGTTTGTACGTGTGTAAATGTGTGTGTGTATGTATGTGTGTGTCCATTCGGTTCGCAGAGATTAGAATACGGCCGAGGCAAGAAGGCCCTGCCTGTCTTAAGAGGTGACTAATGGATAGGAGTCGAGAGGTTGAGAGTGTGTGCGTGTGCGTGTGCGTGTGTGCGTGTGTGTGTGCGTGTGTGAGCGTGTGTGTATGTATGTGTGTCCGTTCGGCTTGCAGAGATAAAAATACGGCCGAGGCAAGAAGGCCCTGCCTGTCTTAAGTGGTGACTAATGGATAGGAGTCGAGAGGTGGGGAGTGTATGTGTGTGTGTACGTGTGTGCGTGTGTGTGTGCGTGTGTGAGTATGTGTGTGTGTCCGTTCGGCTTGCAGAGATAAGAATACGTTTGTGGCAAGAAGTCCCTGAATGTCGTAAGAGGCGACTAATGGGTAGGAGTCGAGAGGTTAAGAGTGTATGTGTGTGTGTGTGAGTGTGTTTGTGTTCGTTCGGCTTGCAGAGATAAGAACACGGCCGAGGCAAGAAGACCCTGCTTGTCGTGAGAGACGACTAATAGGTAGGAGTCGAGAGGTGAAGAATGTATGTGTGTGTGCGTATGTGCGTGTTTGTGTGTGTGAGTGTATGTGTGTGTGCGTGTGTGCGTGAGTGTGTGCGTGTGTGTGTGAGTGTGTGTGTGTATGTGTGTGTCCGTTCGGCTTGCAGAGATAAGAACACGGCCGTGGCAAGAAGTCCCTGCCTGTCGTAAGAGGAGAATAATGGGTAGGAGTCGAGAGGTGAAGAGTGTGTGCATGTGCGTGTGCGTGTGCGTGTGTGTGTGTGCGTGTGTGTGTGTCCGTTTGGCTTGCAGAGATAAGAACACGGCCGTGGCAAGAAGTCCCTGCCTGTCGTAAGAGGCGACTAATGAATAGGAGTCGAGAGGTGAAGAGCGTATGTGTCTTTGTGTGTGTGCGTGTGTTTTTGCGTGTGTGAGTATGTGTGTGTATATGTGTGTGTCTGTCAGTTTGGCTTGCAGAGATAAGAATACGGCCAAGGCAAGAAGGCCCTGATTGTCGTAAGAGGCGACTTATGGGTAGGAGTCGAGAGGTTAAGAGTGTATGTGTGTGTGTGTGTGTGAGTGTGTGTGTGTCCGTTCGGCTTGCAGAGATAAGAACACGGCCGAGGCAAGAAGACCCTGCCTGTCGTGAGAGACGACTAATAGGTAGGAGTCGAGAGGTGAAGAATGTATGTGTGTGTGCGTATGTGCGTGTTTGTGTGTGTGAGTGTATGTGTGTGTGCGTGTGTGCGTGCGTGTGTGCGTGTGTGTGAGTGTGTGTGTATGTGTGTGTCCGTTCGGCTTGCAGAGATAAGAACACGGCCGTGGCAAGAAGTCCCTGCCTGTCGTAAGAGGAGAATAATAAGTAGGAGTCGAGAGGTGAAGAGTGTGTGCGTGTGAGTGTGCGTGTTCGTGTGTGTGTGCGTGTGTGTGTGTCCGTTTGGCTTGCAGAGATAAGAACACGGCCGTGGCAAGAAGTCCCTGCCTGTCGTAAGAGGCGACTAATGAATAGGAGTCGAGAGGTGAAGAGCGTATGTGTCTTTGTGTGTGTGCGTGTGTTTTTGCGTGTGTGAGTATGTGTGTGTATTTGTGTGTGTGTCAGTTTGGCTTGCAGAGATAAGAATACGGCCAAGGCAAGAAGGCCCTGCCTGGCGTGAGAGACGACTTATAGGTAGGAGTCGAGAGGTGAAGAATGTATGTGTGTGTGCGTATGTGCGTGTTTGTGTGTGTGAGTGTATGTGTGTGTGCGTGTGTGCATGCGTGTGTGCGTGTGTGTGTGTGTGCGTGTGTGTGTGTGTCCGTTCGGCTTGCAGAGATAAGAACACGGCCGTGGCAAGAAGTCCCTGCCTATCGTAAGAGGAGAATAATGGGTAGAAGTCGAGAGGTGAATAGTGTATGTGTGCTTGCGTGTGTGTGTTTGTGTGTGAGTGTGTGTGTGTGTCCGTTCGGCTCGCAGAGATAAGAATGCGTTCGTTGCAAGAAGGCCCTGCCTGTCTTAAGAGCCGACTAATGGATGGGAGTCGAGAGGTGTAGAGTGTGTGCGTGTGCGTGAGCGTTTGCGTGTGTGCGTTTGTGCCTGTGTGCGTGTGTTTGTGTGTGCGTGTATGTGTGTGTACGGTCGGCTCGCTGAAATGAGAACACGGCCGTGGCAAGAAGGCCCTGCCTGTCGTAAGAGGCGGCTAATGGGTAGGAGTCGAGAGGTGAAGAGGGTATGTGAGTGTGTGCGTGTGTGGGTGTGTGTGTGTTTGTGCGTGTGTAAGTGTGTGTGTGTATGTATGTGTGTGTCCATTCGGCTCGCAGAGATTAGAATACGGCCAAGGCAAGAAGGCCATGCCTGTCGTAAGAGGCGACTAATGGGTAGGAGTCGAGAGGTGAAGAGTGTATTTGTGTGTGTGTGTGTGTGCGTGTGTGTGCGTGTGTGCGTGCGTGTGTGTGTGAGTGTGTGTGTGTCCGTTCGGCTTGCAGAGATAAGAATACGTCCGAGGCAAGAAGGCCCTGCCTCTTGTAAGGGGCGACTAATAGGTAGGAGTCGAGAGGTGAATAGTGTATGTGTATGTGTGTGTGCGTGTGTGGGTGTGTGTGTGTTTGTACGTGTGTAAATGTGTGTGTGTATGTATGTGTGTGTCCATTCGGTTCGCAGAGATTAGAATACGGCCGAGGCAAGAAGGCTATGCCTGTCGTAAGAGGCGACTAATGGGTAGGAGTCGAGAGGTGAAAAGTGTATTTGTGTGTGTGCGTGTGTGTGCATGTGTGCGTGCTTGTGTGTGTGAGTGTGTGTGTGTCCGTTTGGCTTGCAGAGATAAGAATACGGCCGAGGCAAGAAGGCCCTGCCTGTCTTAAGAGGTGACTAATGGGTAGGAGTCGAGAGGTTGAGAGTGTGTGCGTGTGCGTGTGCGTGTGCGTGTGTGCGTGTGTGTGTGCGTGTGAGCGTGCGTGTGTGTTTGAGTGTGTGTGTGTATGTCCGTTCGGCTCGCAGAGATAAGAACATGGCCGTAGCAAGAAGGCCCTGCCTGTCGTAAGAGGCGACTAATGGGTAGGAGTCGAGAGGTAAAGAGTGTATGTGTGTGTGCGTGTGTGCGTGTGTGTGTGCGTGTGTGAGCGTGTGTGTATGTATGTGTGTCCGTTCGGCTTGCAGAGATAAGAATACGGCCGAGGCAAGAAGGCCCTGCCTGTCTTAAGAGGTGACTAATGGATAGGAGTCGAGAGGTGGAGAGTGTGTGCGTGTGCGTGTGCTTGTGCGTGTGTGCATGTGTGTGTGCGTGTGAGCGTGCGTGTGTGTGTGAGTGTGTGTGTATGTCCGTTCGGCTCTCAGAGATAAGAACATGGCCGTGGCAAGAAGGCCCTGCCTGTCGTAAAGGGCGACTAATGGGTAGGAGTCGAGAGGTGAAGAGTGTATGTGTGTGTGTACGTGTGTGCGTGTGTGTGTGCGTTTATGAGTATGTGTGTGTGTCCGTTCGGCTTGCAGAGATAAGAATACGTTTGTGGCAAGAAGTCCCTGAATGTCGTAAGAGGCGACTAATGGGTAGGAGTCGAGAGGTTAAGAGTGTATGTGTGTGTGAGTGTGTGTGTGCTCGTTCGGCTTGCAGAGATAAGAACACGGCCGTGGCAAGAAGTCCCTGCCTGTCGTAAGAGGAGAATAATGAGTAGGAGTCGAGAGGTGAAGAGTGTGTGCGTGTGAGTGTGCGTGTTCGTGTGTGTGTGCGTGTGTGTGTGTCCGTTCGGCTTGCAGATATAAGAACACGGCCGTGGCAAGGAGTCCCTGCCTGTCGTAAGAGGAGAATAATGAGTAGGAGTCGAGAGGTGAAGAGTGTATGTGTGTGTGTGCGTGTGTGCGTACGTGTGTGAGTGTATGTGTGTGTGTGTGTGTGTGAGTGTGTGTGTGTCCGTTCGGCTTGCAGAGATAAGAACACGGCCGTGGCAAGAAGTCCCTGCCTTTCGTAAGAGGAGAATAATGGGTAGGAGTCGAGAGGTGAAGAGTGTGTGCGTGTGAGTGTGCGTGTGCGTGTGTGTGTGCGTGTGTGTGTGTGTCCGTTCGGCTTGCAGAGATAAGAACACGGCCGTGGCAAGAAGTCCCTGCCTGTCGTAAGAGGAGAATAATGGGTAGGAGTCGAGAGGTGAAGAGTGTATGTGTGTGTCTGCGTGTGTGCGTACGTGTGTGAGTGTGTGTGTGATTGTGTGTATGTGTCAGTGTGTGTGTGTCCGGTCGGCTCGCAGAGATAAGAACACGGCCGTGGCAAGAAGTCCCTGCTTGTCGTAAGAGGCGACTAATGAATAGGAGTCGAGAGGTGAAGAGTGTGTGCGTGTGAGTGTGCGTGTGCGTGTGTGTGTGCGTGTGTGTGTGTGTCCGTTCGGCTTGCAGAGATAAGAACACGGCCGTGGCAAGAAGTCCCTGCCTGTCGTAAGAGGAGAATAATGAGTAGGAGTCGAGAGGTGAAGAGTGTATGTGTGTGTGTGCGTGTGTGCGTACGTGTGTGAGTGTATGTGTGTGTGTGTGTGAGTGTGTGTGTGTCCGTTCGGCTTGCAGAGATAAGAACACGGCCGTGGCAAGAAGTCCCTGCCTGTCGTAAGAGGAGAATAATGGGTAGGAGTCGAGAGGTGAAGAGTGTGTGCGTGTGAGTGTGCG
Organism: Diabrotica undecimpunctata; assembly: GCF_040954645.1. NCBI lineage: Eukaryota > Metazoa > Arthropoda > Insecta > Coleoptera > Chrysomelidae > Diabrotica > Diabrotica undecimpunctata. The sequence continues at coordinate 3,962,094 of NW_027311886.1, read as the reverse complement.
TGTGCGTGTGTGTGTTCGTGTGTGTGTGTGTCCGTTCGGCTTGCAGAGATAAGAACACGGCCGTGGCAAGAAGTCCCTGCCTGTCGTAAGAGGAGAATAATGGGTAGGAGTCGAGAGGTGAAGAGTGTATGTGTGTGTCTGCGTGTGTGCGTACGTGTGTGAGTGTGTGTGTGATTGTGTGTATGTGTCAGTGTGTGTGTGTCCGGTCGGCTCGCAGAGATAAGAATACGGCCAAGGCAAGAAGGCCCTGCCTGTCGTAAGAGGCGACTAATGGGTAGGAGTCGAGAGGTGGAGAGTGTGTGTGTATGCGTGTGTGTGTGTGTCCGTTCGGCTTGCAGAGATAAGAACACGGCCGTGGCAAGAAGTCCCTGCCTGTCGTAATAGGAGAATAATGGGTAGGAGTCGAGAGGTGAAGAGTGTATGTGTGTGTGTGCGTGTGTGCGTACGTGTGTGAGTGTGTGTGTGAATGTGTGTGTGTGTCAGTGTGTGTGTCCGTTCGGCTTTCAGAGATTAGAATACGGCCAAGGCAATAAGTCCATGCCTGTCGTAAGATGCGACTAATGAATAGGAGTCGAGAGGTGAAGAGTGTATGTGTCTTTGTGTGTGTGCTGTTACGTTCCAAATTTAAAGTAGAAAGTCCCACCTCTATTTTATCAAAATTTAAATAATTCAGGACGTGTAAGAGCGGTTGCCTATAATATATTATAAGCAAGGTGGCGAAAATAAAATTAGTAATTTTCAAATAGGGGTAATGTCTGGCAAATTGTGCTGAAGTTAAGGGAACACGTCCTTTTTTTTGTGAAGAAACTAATTTAGATCGTTCTTTCTAGAGTTATCTTGGAAGAATTGGGATCATAAAATTGAAATTTTTGTATCTCGGTATTATTCGGTGACCTCCGTGTGTCAAGTTGTCAAGTGTTCGGAAAGACGACGGAAAGAAAGGGATTCCAGGTTTGACGGTGTTACTGAAAGTTTGGGCTAGATTAAAAACGGCATTTTGTTTTTTTGCTTTTGCTGCTGTTCCATGTGGGATCTGGACTAGTCCGAACCGTGTGGATATTCAAGGGGATTTGCTGCCTTCGTGGAAGGGTTTTTTTTGGAATATCCACAATTTCGCTAAAAAAAAGCGGATCTACAGTACACGTGAATACCGGGAGTCGTATTTAGATCAAGAAATTAGCCTTAATCACGAGTCCAAATAGCCGACTACGCTTCGGTCCAATTTGGGATATTTCAAACCCCTAATCTGGCTAAGAAGGGGTTGGTTTGTTTGTTGTTTTTTTCTGCTTCTTCTTCTTCGTATTTTTCCGTCTGGCTGTAATTTTCAACTTTTCAACATTGTCACACAAGTCTATGTACATCGGCAATCGTATGGGATTTTGGATTGAAGACACGCTGAACTATAACTGGAATTCCACGCGGTGAAGTATATGAAAATTCGAGGTATGGATCGATAATTAATTTTCAACGGAAGATTTAAGCGCCGTCTAATTTGGTTTGCGGAATACAATAGTTTTTTTTTTTTTTAAAGATTATTTGCTGTTAGTTTTTATTTTCATATTTACAAATACTTTACAGATTTTTTTTAAAGATAATTTGCAGTTTATTTTATTAATTCAATATTTACACATACCTATTTTAATTTTGTAAACTGCGTCTAAGGGGGGGTTATATATTTGAGATTTATTTTTTTTATATTATTTTCTGCGCACGCACTTGAGCTCACGTGGTGTCCTATTTGCGTTAATTATTTTTTTTTGGTTGGTATTGAACCGCACACCCCTTAGCGTCCGGTACTTTTGATACGTCTTACCTTTCATTTTGTTCTGTTAAATAGAAATAACTTATGAATTTTTGTTAGGCAAGTAGAAGCCGCATTTTTATATTATTTTTTTTAAGCCTATGGTAAAGTTAAATAATATTGTAATATGTAATATGTATGTATTTATTTTCAACTATCTTGGGAATCTATTTATTAAAATTGACTAAATTCTAATCTGACAATTTCATTTATTTTTTTTTTATTTATTCAGGTTGTATACTGTTACTTAGTATTTTAGTAGTAAACCTATTGGTAAGTTGGTGGTTTATTGAATAGTAACGTAGGGAAGGCTTTGGGCCAATTTACCTGGCGCCCCTGATATAACTTCGGATTTTTTTGTTTTGTGGACCGCACGACCATCTCCACTGTTTTGTCTAGCCGCGAGCCATTCCCAGACTGTCACCGTATAGTACTTTTCTTTCCGGGTGTACGTCTGATTTATATTTGGTACATTTTGTAATTTTTTTTATATAGATTCGGTTTTGTACGCCACATATTTTGGCGCCCAACGTGGGGCCCTTAATTAATTAACCTTTTTTTGTCAACCCCTTGTGTAGATTCCTTTTAATTAGTTAACCTAACGTGTTTGGGCTTTAATTGACTAACTTTGATTTATTTACTTTACCACTGGTTTTGCACTTAGTAGTAGTCTTAGAACTTCGTGTTTAGTGGAAGTGTATGCCAAGAAGTGCTTACTAGTTTTTTTTTGTGTGACGTGAAGTTGGAAGAAGCCAAAAATGGAACTTAAAAGAAGATACTTTGAAGTGGTGTTGTGGAACTTAGAAGAATTATGGATATATTAGGACTTTGAAATATTTCTATTTCAGTTGGAGTTCAAATTTATTTTTTTGAGAAGTTGGACTTCGAAATTCTACATTGTGGTTTAACTTACTTATGTTAGGGAATGTAAAATCTTTTTTTGAGATTATGTTGTGACTTGTAATTTGTTCTGAAACAATGAAATTTTGAAAATCTTTTGTGAAATTTTATAGATTGAATAAAGCGACTATTACTTTTATTTTGCTTTTGGTTTGCTCCCATTAATAAAGTAAACTGTACCTGTGTGTTTTTTTTTAAATTTTGAACTTTGGCAAGATGGTGCGAAAACTTGTACCCAACTACTTAAGGAAAGAGGAACTGGAATATGAACTCAAAATTCGTGGAGTGTCTACTGGCACTGTTGAGTCTATGAGGTCTAGTCTGTCTGATGCACTTAGTCGTGAGGCAGCAAATGAAAGCTTTAGATATCCTGAGCACCCATTCACCTTTTCACAGGATAAAACTGCAATCGAGACTAAACTTGCGGAGCTGAATACGGCTGTTGGAAAGTTTGCCGGAACTCCTACTAGTGCTGAGTCCTTGAGATTGCGGACACAGATTAATCATGTCTTGGGGAGAATTGATCTTATGGTATTGCCAACAGGTGATGATGCAGACGCAGCCCAGGTTGTTAAGTCAGACTTTCTTGCTGAGATTTTGAAGTTGTCACAGGATTTACATGATAAGCAGCATCCAATCGGATCTGGTTCGGTACCAGTAGCGCTCGATGTGATTTCGGTTTTAAATCAGTCTTTTCAGGCAGGGGTAGGACAAGTTCATGCTTCTTCTCCTGGAGCGATGTCACAAGCTGGTAATAATGTTCTTTCAGGGTCTGTCTCTAGTTTTTCTTCTGGGATGATACTTCCTCATAAATGGGGAATAGAAAAGTTTTCAGGTTCTGCTAGGGGTATGTCTATTTCTGCATTTTTTGAGATGGTGAATGAATTGAGTCTCGCTCGTCATGTACCAGATAGTATACTTTTGGAATCAGGTATAGATTTATTTTCGGATAAAGCCTATCAGTTTTATAAAGATGTTCGTCTACGTGTAGGGAGTTGGGCTGAATTAGTTGAAGAGTTTCGTAGGGAGTACCTGTCAGCTCACCATGGGGAAGCGCTTTTTGAAGAGCTTCGGAGGAGAACTCAGCATTCGTCTGAGACTATTGGAGTTTACTTGGCAATAATGAATAGTTACTTTAATCGCTTGCGTTGTCATGTTCCAGAGGAAGTTAAATTGTCTATAGTTATTAGGAATTTGCATCCGTTCTATCAAGATAGATTACGTGATCCTTTGCCAGCTACCTTGGAGGAACTTCGTGTTCTATGTCGCAGTATGGAGGAAAGACGTGATTGTATTAGGAACTATGTTGAACCGAATAGTAGGAAAATGAATACTCTGGAAAAGGACCTAGCTTATATCAGTGTGGATGCTGAAAGTTTTAGTAGTGTTAGTGAGGGTCCTGTTGCTTCATCCGAATCGGAGTCGGCTAGAGGAAAGTTTAGGACTTTAATCTGTTATCGTTGTAATCAGTCAGGCCATAAGGCAGTAGGGTGTCTAATGAAGAAGGAGGCTGTTCACTGTTTTAAGTGTAAGAAAGAAGGGTTTACAGTCAGAACTTGTCCTTCGTGTAATTCGGGAAACGGAAGGAAGCGCACCTAACTGGTCGAAGAGGTGTTGCCGACGTTGACTCGACCAACCTACGTCCTATTTTAGACTTTATTTTACATCATTCCGAAGGAGATGAACGTCCATATTTGAAAGTTAAAGTCTTAGGAAAGGAAATGTTGGGATTATTGGATTCTGGTGCTTCAAAGACCATTGTAGGAAGAACTGGTTGGAAATTTTTACAAAACTTGGGTTTAGAGTTGGATACTTCGAAGAAGACCGTTTGTAGAGTGGCGAATGGTCAGATGTGTGAATCGTTGGGGGAATGTTTAGTACCTTTCATGGTTAGGGATCGCTTGCGTGTCTTGTCAGTATTAGTTATTTTGGACGTACCGCACATTCTGATTTTAGGATCTGATTTTTGGCGTGTTATGGGTATCGTTCCAGATTTGAGGCATAACGAATGGTATTTTTCGGACGCTCCAGCAATGGTAGGTTCAGTGGATCATCTCCGAGGTCAAACTATTTTGACCGATGCAGAGAAGTCGCAATTGGATGAAGTTATTAATAGAAGTCGTGAACTAATGGGCACTTCTCTTGGTTGTACTGATGTCACTGAGCATGTGATTGTTTGTAAATCTGCACCCATAAAACAACGTTACTATCCTGTATCCCCAGTAATCCAAAGCCATATTGATAAAGAGCTAGAAGATATGTTGGCGAAAGGAGTAGTGGAGCGATCGAATAGTGCTTGGTCGTCCCCGATTCTCTTGGTGAAGAAAAAGGTTCCAGAAGGTGAAGAACCAAAATGGAGGTTCTGCGTAGACTATCGAAAGCTTAATGCCGTAACAGAGAGGGATGGCTACCCATTACCGTACATCTCTAATATTTTAAATAAATTGAAGAACGCGCATTATCTTTCCACCATAGACATTAAGTCGGCGTATTGGCAGGTACCTGTTGCTAAGGCTTCCAGGCCTTATACTGCTTTTACGGTTCCTGGTCGAGGTCTTTTCAGTTTTGCAGAATGCCTTTTGAATTACATAATGCCCCGGCTACATGGCAGAGGTTGATAGATCGTGTCCTCGGTCCGGAGTTGGAACCCTATGTTTTTACTTACTTGGATGACGTGGTCATCGTGACAAAGTCTATTGAAGAACATGTAAGGATCTTAGAGGAAGTCTTTAGACGCTTGAGAGAAGCTAAGTTAACCGTTAGCTGGGATAAATGTCAATTTTGTAGACCGGAACTAAAGTATTTGGGTCATGTGGTTGATAGGAATGGACTACATGTTGATGGTGATAAGGTCAAGGCTATGCTACGTATCCCAACACCCACATCCGTCAAGGAAGTTCGTAGCATCATAGGCACATTTTCCTGGTATCGAAGATTTATTCCTTCCTTTGCGACACTACTAGCTCCAATTACAGCGATATTGAAGAAAGGAAGAAAATTCAATTGGACCCCGAGTTGTGAAGAATCTTTTCAGAAAATAAAAGAATGTCTAGTTTCTGCTCCGATACTTAATTGTCCTGACTACAATTTGCCTTTTGTTGTCCAATGTGATGCCTCAGGATATGAAGTGGGCGCCGTGTTATTGCAGCCAGGCCCGGATGGTGACGAAGTAATTAGTTTCCTGAGCAGATCACTAACGCGTCAAGAAAGGAATTTTTCCACGACGGAACGGGAATGTTTAGCTGTGTTATGGGCAGTCGAAAAACTGCGTCCTTATTTGGAGGGTGTTCCGTTTACGGTCGTGACTGATCACGCATCCCTCGTATGGCTTCAAAATTTGAAGGATCCTACTGGAAGATTATCTCGATGGGCGGTAAGATTGCAACAATATGACTTTAAGATTGTGCATCGGAAAGGAAAAGAACATGTTGTCCCCGATTTGTTATCTCGGTCAGTTCCCGTGCTTGATATGGTTGAAGAGGTTGTACCGCTTCCTAGTGGTGATAGTTGGTATGATAAACTTTGTAGAAAAATCGGGTCTAATCCCTTGAAGTATCCTCAGTGGAGAATGTCTGGTGGCAAACTTTATAAATACATCCGTCCCAGTCATGGATTTTTGGTCGAGGAAGTGGACAATTGGAAGGAAGTCGTTCCTAAGGGTCAACGATTGGAAGTGCTGAAGTTGTGTCATGATAGTCCTTTAGCAGGTCATATGGGGATCCTGAAAACTTATAAGCGTATTAACGAGAAGTATTTTTGGCCGAAACTGCGGAGTGATGTGTCTCGTTACGTTAGACGTTGCTCACTGTGTGCCATGCATAAGATGGAACAAGGTAAGCCCAAAGGCTTTATGACTCCTCAACCTAAAGCTACTCAACCATGGGAGATAGTAGCAACCGATCTTATGGGACCTTTCCCAAGATCAACTCAAGGCTATAAGTTTATCTTAGTGGTAATGGATGTGTTTAGTAAATTTTCTTTGGTATTTCCGTTGCGATCCTCAAAAGCCGTGCATGTCGTTAAGAAAATAGAAGAAGAAGTTTTTCTCGTATTTGGAGTTCCACGTCTGTTACTATGTGATAATGGTGTCCAGTATACTTCGGGTATTTTCAAGAAAATGATGGAAACCTATGGTGTCTCAGTTCGTTATAATGCGTTGTATCATCCACAGTGCAATCCATCTGAACGCTATAACCGAACCCTTAAAACAATGATGGCAACTTATATAGCTGACAACCATAAGAAGTGGGATGAAAATTTGGCGAAACTAGCATGTGCTACGCGCACTGCATACCACGAGTCGACTGGTCAAGATCCCTACTTCATAAATTTCGGTCGGAAGATGGTAGTGGATGGACGAGATTTTTCCCGAAAGGACAAACTCGGAGACCCGGAGGACGAAGTAGCTAAAATGGGATATAATCGATCGCGTGGACTCCAGGAATTATTTGTTGATGTTAGAAAACGTTTAGATAAAGCTTCGGCTAAGTGTGAGAAGACCTATAATCTACGGAGACGTCCAGAGGAATTTCAGCCCCATCAGTCAGTATGGCGGAGAAATTTTGTGTTGTCAGATGCCGCTAAATATTTCACGAAAAAGTTAGCTCCTAGATGGATAGGACCCTACTTCGTGAAGAAGAAAGTTTCACCCTGGACATATAGTTTAGAGGATGAAAATGGCAAGGATCAAGGTATTTGGAATATTAAGGATTTAAGGATTAGTAACCCGACTGGTGATCCCGATAGGATTTAGGTCGGAGTAGAACGGACTAGCAAAGTTTTGTCTAGTCTAAGTAAATTTAGTTAGTCTTCTGAAATTGGTTGTGTTTTTTTTTTTGTTGTGTCCGTGAAGGATGACTGAGTGTTGGCTATGATCGGTTCTTAGGATGTATTTGGATGGTCAACCGATTCGTTTTTTTTTGTGTTAGGTAGCCAATACGAAGTCGTAGGGTTGCGGTAGCCTTAATTTCTTTTGATTTATGGAATTGAATGTCACTTAGGTTTGGTCAGAAATATGTTGTCTTCGATGATATGGCGTTGGGATTTGTTTTGATGTTAGTAAGCCATTCTATTTAATTGGGATTTTTTCGAAGCCACATAATTATGTTTTGGTGAATCTAGTTGGATAATAGCTTAGTTTTGGATGATTCACTAAATTTCGTTGTATACGGATTTAAATTCTGGAAGACCTATCTCATTTTTATTTTAATGAACAATTGGAATTACACTACTGTTTCGGTAGATGTTTCTCGCAGTATCAGTAAGAGTGGAATGGTGGAGAGTTTCTTATGGACTCATGTTATGCGAGGTATAGTGAAGTACTAGCGATGCCCCAGAGCTGGGAGGTCGCGAATAAGGGCAACATCCAGTAACCGACCGAATCAGTGTTGTCAGATTGACGTTGGAATTTGAAACTATTCTACTTGATCTCATACGATGAGAGATGACTGTTGTGTGGAAGTGGAGTAAGTGTTGTAAGTAAGTTGTTGCTTTGTGCGTGTGGTTTGAGATTGGTATGTCTTTCGTTGTCCAAGTACTTGCGCATGGTGAAGACGGTGTGGATGATGATTGTGTTGTGGACTTCGCTCGGAGTTTAGGTAGTGCGTCGCTAGCGCGAGGGAAAATTTTCTTCGTCTAGTTTTTCCTCGTAAATTTTCCTCTGGGAAAGGGAGGTGTTGTTACGTTCCAAATTTAAAGTAGAAAGTCCCACCTCTATTTTATCAAAATTTAAATAATTCAGGACGTGTAAGAGCGGTTGCCTATAATATATTATAAGCAAGGTGGCGAAAATAAAATTAGTAATTTTCAAATAGGGGTAATGTCTGGCAAATTGTGCTGAAGTTAAGGGAACACGTCCTCTTTTTTGTGAAGAAACTAATTTAGATCGTTCTTTCTAGAGTTATCTTGGAAGAATTGGGATCATAAAATTGAAATTTTTGTATCTCGGTATTATTCGGTGACCTCCGTGTGTCAAGTTGTCAAGTGTTCGGAAAGACGACGGAAAGAAAGGGATTCCAGGTTTGACGGTGTTACTGAATGGTTGGGCTAGATTAAAAACGGCATTTTGTTTTTTTGCTTTTGCTGCTGTTCCATGTGGGATCTGGACTAGTCCGAACCGTGTGGATATTCAAGGGGATTTGCTGCCTTCGTGGAAGGGTTTTTTTTGGAATATCCACAATTTCGCTAAAAAAAAAGCGGATCTACAGTACACGTGAATACCGGGAGTCGTATTTAGATCAAGAAATTAGCCTTAATCACGAGTCCAAATAGCCGACTACGCTTCGGTCCAATTTGGGATATTTCAAACCCCTAATCTGGCTAAGAAGGGGTTGGTTTGTTTGTTGTTTTTTTCTGCTTCTTCTTCTTCGTATTTTTCCGTCTGGCTGTAATTTTCAACTTTTCAACATTGTCACACAAGTCTATGTACATCGGCAATCGTATGGGATTTTGGATTGAAGACACGCTGAACTATAACTGGAATTCCACGCGGTGAAGTATATGAAAATTCGAGGTATGGATCGATAATTAATTTTCAACGGAAGATTTAAGCGCCGTCTAATTTGGTTTGCGGAATACAATAGTTTTTTTTTTTTAAAGATTATTTGCTGTTAGTTTTTATTTTCATATTTACAAATACTTTACAGATTTTTTTTAAAGATAATTTGCAGTTTATTTTATTAATTCAATATTTACACATACCTATTTTAATTTTGTAAACTGCGTCTAAGGGGGGGTTATATATTTGAGATTTATTTTTTTTATATTATTTTCTGCGCACGCACTTGAGCTCACGTGGTGTCCTATTTGCGTTAATTATTTTTTTTTGGTTGGTATTGAACCGCACACCCCTTAGCGTCCGGTACTTTTGATACGTCTTACCTTTCATTTTGTTCTGTTAAATAGAAATAACTTATGAATTTTTGTTAGGCAAGTAGAAGCCGCATTTTTATATTATTTTTTTTTAAGCCTATGGTAAAGTTAAATAATATTGTAATATGTAATATGTATGTATTTATTTTCAACTATCTTGGGAATCTATTTATTAAAATTGACTAAATTCTAATCTGACAATTTCATTTATTTTTTTTTTATTTATTCAGGTTGTATACTGTTACTTAGTATTTTAGTAGTAAACCTATTGGTAAGTTGGTGGTTTATTGAATAGTAACGTAGGGAAGGCTTTGGGCCAATTTACCTGGCGCCCCTGATATAACTTCGGATTTTTTTGTTTTGTGGACCGCACGACCATCTCCACTGTTTTGTCTAGCCGCGAGCCATTCCCAGACTGTCACCGTATAGTACTTTTCTTTCCGGGTGTACGTCTGATTTATATTTGGTACATTTTGTAATTTTTTTTATATAGATTCGGTTTTGTACGCCACAGTGCGTGTGTTTGTGTGTGTGTGAGTATGTGTGTGTATTTGTGTGTGTGTCCGTTTGGCTTGCAGAGATAAGAATACGGCCGAGGCAAGAAGGCCCTCTCTCTTGTAAGGGGCGACTAATAGGTAGGAGTCGAAAGGTGAATAGTGTATGTGTGTGTGTGTGTGTGCGTGTGTGGGTATGTGTGTGTTTGTGCGTGTGTAAGTGTGTGTGTGTGTATGTATGTGTGTGTCCATTCGGCTCGCAGAGATTAGAATACGGCCGACGCAAGAAGGTCATGCCTGTCTTAAGAGGCGACTAATGGATAGGAGTCGAAAGGTGGAGAGTGTATACGTGTGTGCGCGTGTGTGCGTGCGTGTGTGTGTGTGTTCTTGTATGTGTGTGTGTGAGTGTGTGTGTGTCTGGTCGGCTCGCAGAGATTTACAACATGGCCGTGGCAGGAAGGCCCTGCCTGTCGTAAGATGCGACTAATGGGTAGGAGTCGAGAGGTGAAGAGTGTATATGTGTGTGTGCGTGTGTGCTTGTGTGCGTTCGGTTTGCAGAGATAAGAACATGGCCGTGGCAGGAAGGCCCTGCCTGTCGTAAGAGGTGACTAATGGGTAGGAGTCGAGAGGTGAAGAGTGTATGTGTGTGTGTGTGCATGTGTGCGTGTGTGTGCGTGTATGAGTGTGTGTGTATGTGTGTGTGTCCGTCTGGCTTGCAGAGGTAAGAATACGGCCAAGGCAAGAAGACCCTGCCAGTTGTAAGGGGCGACTAATAGGTAGGAGTCGAGAGGTGAAGAGTGTATGTGTGTGTCTGCGTGTGTGCGTGTGTTTGTGCGTGTGTGAGTATGTGTGTGTCCGTTCGGCTTGCAGAGATAAGAATACGTCCGTGGCAAGAAGGCCCTGCCTGTCTTAAGAGGCGACTAATGGATAGGAGTCGAGAGGTGGAAAGTGTGTGCGTGTGCCTGTGCGTGTGTGCGTGTGTGCCTGTGTGCGTGTGTTTGTGTGTGCGTGTGTGTGTGTCTGTTCGGCTTTCAGAGATAAGAACACGGCCGTGGCAAGAAGTCCCTACCTGTCGTAAGAGGAGAATAATGGGTAGGAGTCGAGAGGTGAATAGTGTATGTGTGTGTGTGTGCGTGTGTAAGTGTGTGTGTGTGTGTGTGTGAGTGTGTGTGTGTGTCCGTTCGGCTCGCAGAGATCAGAATACGTCCGTGGCAAGAAGGCCTTGCCTGTCTTAAGAGGCGACTAATGGATAGGAGTCGAAAGGTGGAGAGTGTGTGCTTGTGCGTGTGCGTGTGCGTGTGTGCGTTTGGCTTGCAGAGATAAGAACACGACCGTGGCAAGAAGTCCCTGCCTTTCGAAAGAGACGAATAATGGGTAGAAGTCGAGAGGTTAAGAGTGTATATGTGTGTGTGCGCATGTGTGCGTGCGTGTGTTCTTGTATTTGTGTGTGTGAGTGTGTGTGTGTCCGGTCGGCTCGCAGAGATAAGAACATGGCCGTGGCAGGAAGGCCCTGCCTGTCGTAAGAGGCGACTAATGGGTAGGAGTCGAGAGGTTAAGAGTGTATGTGTGTGTGTGTGTGAGTGTGTGTGTGTTCGTTCGGCTTGCAGAGATAAGAACACGGCCGAGGCAAGAAGACCCTGCTTGTCGTGAGAGACGACCAATAGGTAGGAGTCGAGAGGTGAAGAATGTATGTGTGTGTGCGTATGTGCGTGTTTGTGTGTGTGTGAGTATGTGTGTGTGTCCGTTCGGCTTGCAGAGATAAGAATACGTTTGTGGCAAGAAGTCCCTGAATGTCGTAAGAGGCGACTAATGGGTAGGAGTCGAGAGGTTAAGAGTGTATGTGTGTGTGTGTGTGAGTGTGTGTGTGTTCGTTCGGCTTGCAGAGATAAGAACACGGCCGAGGCAAGAAGACCCTGCTTGTCGTGAGAGACGACTAATAGGTAGGAGTCGAGAGGTGAAGAATGTATGTGTGTGTGCGTATGTGCGTGTTTGTGTGTGTGAGTGTATGTGTGTGTGCGTGTGTGCGTGCGTGTGTGCGTGTGTGTGTGAGTGTGTGTGTGTGTATGTGTGTGTCCGTTCGGCTTGCAGAGATAAGAACACGGCCGTGGCAAGAAGTCCCTGCCTGTCGTAAGAGGAGAATAATGGGTAGGAGTCGAGAAGTGAAGAGTGTGTGCGTGTGCGTGTGCGTGTGCGTGTGCGTGTGCGTGTGTGTGTGTGCGTGTGTGTGTGTCCGTTTGGCTTGCAGAGATAAGAACACGGCCGTGGCAAGAAGTCCCTGCCTGTCGTAAGAGGCGACTAATGAATAGGAGTCGAGAGGTGAAGAGCGTATGTGTGTGTGTGTGTGTGTGCTTGTGTGCGTGTGTTTGTGCGTGTGTGAGTGTGTGTGTGTGCGTGTGTGCGAACGTGCGTGTGTGTGTGTGTGTTTGTCCGCTCGGCTTCCAGAGATAAGAATACGGCCGGGGCAAGAAGGCCCTGCCTCTCTTAAGAGGCGACTAATGGATAGGAATCGAGAGGTGGAGAGTGTGTGCGTGTGTGCGTATGTGCGTGTGTGCCTGTGTGCGTGTGTTTGTGTGTGCGTGTGTGTGTGTCCGTTCGGCTTGCAGAGATAAGAACACGGCCGTGGCAAGAAGTCCCTGCCTGTCGTAAGAGGAGAATAATGGGTAGAAGTCGAGAGGTGAATACTGTATGTGTGCTTGCGTGTGTGCGTGTGTGTGAGTGTGTGTGTGTGTCCGTTCGGCTCGCAGAGATAAGAACACAGCCGTGGCAAGAAGTCCCTGAATGTCGTAAGAGGCGACTAATGGATAGGAGTCGAGAGGTGGAGACTGTGTGCGTGTACGTGTGCGTGTGCGTGTGTGCGTGTGTGCCTGTGTGCGTGTTTTTGTGTGTGCGTGTGTGTGTGTGTGTGTGTCCGTTCGGCTTGCAGAGATAAGAACACGCCCGTGGCAAGAAGTCCCTGCCTGTCGTAAGAGGAGAATAATGGGTAGAAGTCGAGAGGTGAATACTGTATGTGTGTGTGCGTGTGTGCGTGCGTGTGTGCGTGTGTGTGTGAGTGTGTGTGTGTATGTGTGTGTCCGTTCGGCTTGCAGAGATAAGAACACGGCCGTGGCAAGAAGTCCCTGCCTGTCGTAAGAGGAGAATAATGGGTAGGAGTCGAGAGGTGAAGAGTGTGTGCGTGTGCGTGTGCGTGTGCGTGTGTGTGTGTGCGTGTGTGTGTGTCCGTTTGGCTTGCAGAGATAAGAACACGGCCGTGGCAAGAAGTCCCTGCCTGTCGTAAGAGGCGACTAATAAATAGGAGTCGAGAGGTGAAGAGCGTATGTGTGTGTGTGTGTGTGTGCTTGTGTGCGTGTGTTTGTGCGTGTGTGAGTGTGTGTGTGTGCGTGTATGCGAACGTGCGTGTGTGTGTGTGTGTGTTTGTCCGCTCGGCTTCCAGAGATAAGAATACGGCCGGGGCAAGAAGGCCCTGCCTCTCTTAAGAGGCGACTAATGGATAGGAATCGAGAGGTGGAGAGTGTGTGCGTGTGTGCGTATGTGCGTGTGTGCCTGTGTGCGTGTGTTTGTGTGTGCGTGTGTGTGTGTCCGTTCGGCTTGCAGAGATAAGAACACGGCCGTGGCAAGAAGTCCCTGCCTGTCGTAAGAGGAGAATAATGGGTAGAAGTCGAGAGGTGAATACTGTATGTGTGCTTGCGTGTGTGCGTGTGTGTAAGTGTGTGTGTGTGTCCGTTCGGCTCGCAGAGATAAGAACACGGCCGTGGCAAGAAGTCCCTGAATGTCGTAAGAGGCGACTAATGGATAGGAGTCGAGAGGTGGAGACTGTGTGCGTGTACGTGTGCGTGTGCGTGTGTGCGTGTGTGCCTGTGTGCGTGTTTTTGTGTGTGCGTGTGTGTGTGTGTGTGTGTGTCCGTTCGGCTTGCAGAGATAAGAACACGCCCGTGGCAAAAAGTCCCTGCCTGTCGTAAGAGGAGAATAATGGGTAGGAGTCGAGAGGTGAAGAGTGTGTGCGTGTGAGTGTGCGTGTTCGTGTGTGTGTGCGTGTGTGTGTGTCCGTTCGGCTTGCAGATATAAGAACACGGCCGTGGCAAGAAGTCCCTGCCCGTCGTAAGAGGAGAATAATGGGTAGGAGTCGAGAGGTGAAGAGTGTATGTGTGTGTGTGCGTGTGTGCGTACGTGTGTGAGTGTATGTGTGTGTGTGTGAGTGTGTGTGTGTCCGTTCGGCTTGCAGAGATAAGAACACGGCCGTGGCAAGAAGTCCCTGCCTGTCGTAAGAGGCGACTAATGGATAGGAGTCGAGAGGTGGAGAGTGTGTGCGTGTGCGTGTACGTGTGCTTGTGTGCGTGTGTGCCTGTGTGCGTGTGTTTGTCTGTGCGTGTGTGTGTGTGTCCGTTCGACTCGCAGAGATAAGAATACGTCCGTGGCAAGAAAGCCCTGCCTGTCTTAAGAGGCGACTAATGGATAGGAATCGAGAGGTGGAGAGTGTGTGCGTGTGTGCGTGTGTGCGTGTGTGCCTGTGTGCGTGTTTTTGTGTGTGCGTGTGTGTGTGTGTTCGTTCGGCTTGCAGAGATAAGAACACGGCCGTGGCAAGAAGTCCCTGCCTATCGTAAGAGGAGAATAATGGGTAGAAGTCGAGAGGTGAATAGTGTATGTGTGCTTGCGTGTGTGTGTTTGTGTGTGAGTGTGTGTGTGTGTGTCCGTTCGGCTAGCAGAGATAAGAATGCGTTCGTGGCAAGAAGGCCCTGCCTGTCTTAAGAGGCGACTAATGGATGGGAGTCGAGAGGTGTAGAGTGTGTGCGTGTGCGTGAGCGTTTGCGTGTGTGCGTTTGTGCCTGTGTGCGTGTGTTTGTGTGTGCGTGTATGTGTGTGTACGGTCGGCTCGCTGAAATGAGAACACGGCCGTGGCAAGAAGGCCCTGCCTGTCGTAAGAGGCGACTAATGGGTAGGAGTCGAGAGGTGAAGAGGGTATGTGAGTGTGTGCGTGTGTGGGTGTGTGTGTGTTTGTGCGTGTGTGTATGTATGTGTGTGTCCATTCGGCTCGCAGAGATTAGAATACGGCCAAGGCAAGAAGGCCATGCCTGTCGTAAGAGGCGACTAATGGGTAGGAGTCGAGAGGTTAAGAGTGTATTTGTGTGTGTGTGTGTGCGTGTGTGTGCGTGTGTGCGTGCGTGTGTGTGTGAGTGTGTGTGTGTCCGTTCGGCTTGCAGAGATAAGAATACGTCCGAGGCAAGAAGGCCCTGCCTCTTGTAAGGGGAGACTAATAGGTAGGAGTCGAGAGGTGAATGGTGTATGTGTATGTGTGTGTGCGTGTGTGGGTGTGTGTGTGTTTGTACGTGTGTAAATGTGTGTGTGTATGTATGTGTGTGTCCATTCGGTTCGCAGAGATTAGAATACGGCCGAGGCAAGAAGGCTATGCCTGTCGTAAGAGGCGACTAATGGGTAGGAGTCCAGAGGTGAAAAGTGTATTTGTGTGTGTGCGTGTGTGTGCATGTGTGCGTGCTTGTGTGTGTGAGTGTGTGTGTGTCCGTTTGGCTTGCAGAGATAAGAATACGGCCGAGGCAAGAAGGCCCTGCCTGTCTTAAGAGGTGACTAATGGATAGGAGTCGAGAGGTTGAGAGTGTGTGCGTGTGCGTGTTTGTGTGTGCGTGTGTGTGTGTGCGTGTGTGAGCGTGTGTGTATGTATGTGTGTCCGTTCGGCTTGCAGAGATAAGAATACGGCCCAGGCAAGAAGGCCCTGCCTGTCTTAAGAGGTGACTAATGGATAGGGGTCGAGAGGTGGGGAGTGTGTGCGTGTGCGTGTGCGTGTGCGTGTGTGAATGTGTGTGTGCGTGTGAGCGTGCGTGTGTGTGTGAGTGTGTGTGTATGTCCGTTCGGCTCTCAGAGATAAGAACATGGCCGTGGCAAGAAGGCCCTGCCTGTCGTAAAGGGCGACTAATGGGTAGGAGTCGAGAGGTGAATAGTGTATGTGTGTGTGTACGTGTGTGCGTGTGTGTGTGCGTGTGTGAGTATGTGTGTGTGTCCGTTCGGCTTGCAGAGATAAGAATACGTTTGTGGCAAGAAGTCCCTGAATGTCGTAAGAGGCGACTAATGGGTAGGAGTCGAGAGGTTAAGAGTGTATGTGTGTGTGTGTGTGTGAGTGTGTTTGTGTTCGTTCGGCTTGCAGAGATAAGAACACGGCCGAGGCAAGAAGACCCTGCTTGTCGTGAGAGACGACTAATAGGTAGGAGTCGAGAGGTGAAGAATGTATGTGTGTGTGCGTATGTGCGTGTTTGTGTGTGTGAGTGTATGTGTGTGTGCGTGTGTGCGTGCGTGTGTGCGTGTGTGTGTGAGTGTGTGTGTGTATGTGTGTGTCCGTTCGGCTTGCAGAGATAAGAACACGGCCGTGGCAAGAAGTCCCTGCCTGTCGTAAGAGGAGAATAATGGGTAGGAGTCGAGAGGTGAAGAGTGTGTGCGTGTGCGTGTGCGTGTGCGTGTGTGTGTGTGCGTGTGTGTGTCCGTTTGGCTTGCAGAGATAAGAACACGGCCGTGGCAAGAAGTCCCTGCCTGTCGTAAGAGGCGACTAATGAATAGGAGTCGAGAGGTGAAGAGCGTATGTGTCTTTGTGTGTGTGCGTGTGTTTTTGCGTGTGTGAGTATGTGTGTGTATTTGTGTGTGTCTGTCAGTTTGGCTTGCAGAGATAAGAATACGGCCAAGGCAAGAAGGCCCTGAATGTCGTAAGAGGCGACTTATGGGTAGGAGTCGAGAGGTTAAGAGTGTATGTGTGTGTGTGTGTGTGAGTGTGTGTGTGTCCGTTCGGCTTGCAGAGATAAGAACACGGCCGAGGCAAGAAGACCCTGCCTGTCGTGAGAGACGACTAATAGGTAGGAGTCGAGAGGTGAGGAATGTATGTGTGTGTGCGTATGTGCGTGTTTGTGTGTGTGAGTGTATGTGTGTGTGCGTGTGTGCGTGCGTGTGTGCGTGTGTGTGTGAGTGTGTGTGTATGTGTGTGTCCGTTCGGCTTGCAGAGATAAGAACACGGCCGTGGCAAGAAGTCCCTGCCTGTCGTAAGAGGAGAATAATGAGTAGGAGTCGAGAGGTGAAGAGTGTGTGCGTGTGAGTGTGCGTGTTCGTGTGTGTGTGCGTGTGTGTGTGTCCGTTTGGCTTGCAGAGATAAGAACACGGCCGTGGCAAGAAGTCCCTGCCTGTCGTAAGAGGCGACTAATGAATAGGAGTCGAGAGGTGAAGAGCGTATGTGTCTTTGTGTGTGTGCGTGTGTTTTTGCATGTGTGAGTATGTGTGTGTATTTGTGTGTGTGTCAGTTTGGCTTGCAGAGATAAGAATACGGCCAAGGCAAGAAGGCCCTGCCTGGCGTGAGAGACGACTAATAGGTAGGAGTCGAGAGGTGAAGAATGTATGTGTGTGTGCGTATGTGCGTGTTTGTGTGTGTGAGTGTATGTGTGTGTGCGTGTGTGCGTGCGTGTGTGCGTGTGTGTGTGTGTGCGTGTGTGTGTGTCCGTTCGGCTTGCAGAGATAAGAACACGGCCGTGGCAAGAAGTCCCTGCCTATCGTAAGAGGAGAATAATGGGTAGAAGTCGAGAGGTGAATAGTGTATGTGTGCTTGCGTGTGTGTGTTTGTGTGTGAGTGTGTGTGTGTGTCCGTTCGGCTCGCAGAGATAAGAATGCGTTCGTTGCAAGAAGTACCTGCCTGTCTTAAGAGCCGACTAATGGATGGGAGTCAAGAGGTGTAGAGTGTGTGCGTGTGCGTGAGCGTTTGCGTGTGTGCGTTTGTGCCTGTGTGCGTGTGTTTGTGTGTGCGTGTATGTGTGTGTACGGTCGGCTCGCTGAAATGAGAACACGGCCGTGGCAAGAAGGCCCTGCCTGTCGTAAGAAGCGGCTAATGGGTAGGAGTCGAGAGGTGAAGAGGGTATGTGAGTGTGTGCGTGTGTGGGTGTGTGTGTGTTTGTGCGTGTGTAAGTGTGTGTGTGTATGTATGTGTGTGTCCATTCGGCTCGCAGAGATTAGAATACGGCCAAGGCAAGAAGGCCATGCCTGTCGTAAGAGGCGACTAATGGGTAGGAGTCGAGAGGTGAAGAGTGTATTTGTGTGTGTGTGTGTGTGCGTGTGTGTGCGTGTGTGCGTGCGTGTGTGTGTGAGTGTGTGTGTGTCCGTTCGGCTTGCAGAGATAAGAATACGTCCGAGGCAAGAAGGCCCTGCCTCTTGTAAGGGGCGACTAATAGGTAGGAGTCGAGAGGTGAATAGTGTATGTGTATGTGTGTGTGCGTGTGTGGGTGTGTGTGTGTTTGTACGTGTGTAAATGTGTGTGTGTATGTATGTGTGTGTCCATTCGGTTCGCAGAGATTAGAATACGGCTGAGGCAAGAAGGCTATGCCTGTCGTAAGAGGCGACTAATGGGTAGGAGTCGAGAGGTGAAAAGTGTATTTGTGTGTGTGCGTGTGTGTGCATGTGTGCGTGCTTGTGTGTGTGAGTGTGTGTGTGTCCGTTTGGCTTGCAGAGATAAGAATACGGCCGAGGCAAGAAGGCCCTGCCTGTCTTAAGAGGTGACTAATGGATAGGAGTCGAGAGGTTGAGAGTGTGTGCGTGTGCGTGTGCGTGTGCGTGTGTGCGTGTGTGTGTGTGCGTGTGAGCGTGCGTGTGTGTTTGAGTGTGTGTGTATGTCCGTTCGGCTCGCAGAGATAAGAACATGGCCGTAGCAAGAAGACCCTGCCTGTCGTAAGAGGCGACTAATGGGTAGGAGTCGAGAGGTAAAGAGTGTATGTGTGTGTGCGTGTGTGCGTGTGTGCGTGTGTGTGTGCGTGTGTGAGCGTGTGTGTATGTATGTGTGTCCGTTCGGCTTGCAGAGATAAGAATACGGCCGAGGCAAGAAGGCCCTGCCTGTCTTAAGAGGTGACTAATGGATAGGAGTCGAGAGGTGGAGAGTGTGTGCGTGTGCGTGTGCTTGTGCGTGTGTGCATGTGTGTGTGCGTGTGAGCGTGCGTGTGTGTGTGAGTGTGTGTGTATGTCCGTTCGGCTCTCAGAGATAAGAACATGGCCGTGGCAAGAAGGCCCTGCCTGTCGTAAAGGGCGACTAATGGGTAGGAGTCGAGAGGTGAAGAGTGTATGTGTGTGTGTACGTGTGTGCGTGTGTGTGTGCGTTTATGAGTATGTGTGTGTGTCCGTTCGGCTTGCAGAGATAAGAATACGTTTGTGGCAAGAAGTCCCTGAATGTCGTAAGAGGCGACTAATGGGTTGGAGTCGAGAGGTTAAGAGTGTATGTGTGTGTGAGTGTGTGTGTGCTCGTTCGGCTTGCAGAGATAAGAACACGGCCGAGGCAAGAAGACCCTGCCTGTCGTGAGAGACGACTAATAGGTAGGAGTCGATAGGTGAAGAATGTATGTGTGTGTGCGTATGTGCGTGTTTGTGTGTGTTAGTGTATGTGTGTGTGCGAGTGTGCGCGCGTGTGTGCGTGTGTGTGTGAGTGTGTGTGTATGTGTGTGTCCGTTCGGCTTGCAGAGATAAGAACACGGCCGTGGCAAGAAGTCCCTGCCTGTCGTAAGAGGAGTATAATGAGTAGGAGTCGAGAGGTGAAGAGTGTGTGCGTGTGAGTGTGCGTGTTCGTGTGTGTGTGCGTGTGTGTGTGTCCGTTCGGCTTGCAGGTATAAGAACACGGCCGTGGCAAGGAGTCCCTGCCTGTCGTAAGAGGAGAATAATGAGTAGGAGTCGAGAGGTGAAGAGTGTATGTGTGTGTGTGCGTGTGTGCGTACGTGTGTGAGTGTATGTGTGTGTGTGTGTGAGTGTGTGTGTGTCCGTTCGGCTTGCAGAGATAAGAACACGGCCGTGGCAAGAAGTCCCTGCCTGTCGTAAGAGGAGAATAATGGGTAGGAGTCGAGAGGTGAAGAGTGTGTGCGTGTGAGTGTGCGTGTGCGTGTGTGTGTGCGTGTGTGTGTGTGTCCGTTCGGCTTGCAGAGATAAGAACACGGCCGTGGCAAGAAGTCCCTGCCTGTCGTAAGAGGAGAATAATGGGTAGGAGTCGAGAGGTGAAGAGTGTATGTGTGTGTCTGCGTGTGTGCGTACGTGTGTGAGTGTGTGTGTGATTGTGTGTATGTGTCAGTGTGTGTGTGTCCGGTCGGCTCGCAGAGATAAGAACACGGCCGTGGCAAGAAGTCCCTGCTTGTCGTAAGAGGCGACTAATGAATAGGAGTCGAGAGGTGAAGAGTGTGTGCGTGTGAGTGTGCGTGTGCGTGTGTGTGTGCGTGTGTGTGTGTGTCCGTTCGGCTTGCAGAGATAAGAACACGGCCGTGGCAAGAAGTCCCTGCCTGTCGTAAGAGGAGAATAATGAGTAGGAGTCGAGAGGTGAAGAGTGTATGTGTGTGTGTGCGTGTGTGCGTACGTGTGTGAGTGTATGTGTGTGTGTGTGTGTGAGTGTGTGTGTGTCCGTTCGGCTTGCAGAGATAAGAACACGGCCGTGGCAAGAAGTCCCTGCCTGTCGTAAGAGGAGAATAATGGGTAGGAGTCGAGAGGTGAAGAGTGTGTGCGTGTGAGTGTGCGTGTGCGTGTGTGTGTGCGTGTGTGTGTGTGTGTCCGTTCGGCTTGCAGAGATAAGAACACGGCCGTGGCAAGAAGTCCCTGCCTGTCGTAAGAGGCGACTAATGAATAGGAGTCGAGAGGTGAAGAGTGTATGTGTCTTTGTGTGTGTGCGTGTGTTTGTGTGTGTGTGAGTATGTGTGTGTATTTGTGTGTGTGTCCGTTTGGCTTGCAGAGATAAGAATACGGCCGAGGCAAGAAGGCCCTCTCTCTTGTAAGGGGCGACTAATAGGTAGGAGTCGAAAGGTGAATAGTGTATGTGTGTGTGTGTGTGTGTGTGCGTGTGTGGGTATGTGTGTGTTTGTGCGTGTGTAAGTGTGTGTGTGTGTATGTATGTGTGTGTCCATTCGGCTCGCAGAGATTAGAATACGGCCGACGCAAGAAGGTCATGCCTGTCTTAAGAGGCGACTAATGGATAGGAGTCGAAAGGTGGAGAGTGTATACGTGTGTGCGCGTGTGTGCGTGCGTGTGTGTGTGTGTTCTTGTATGTGTGTGTGTGAGTGTGTGTGTGTCTGGTCGGCTCGCAGAGATTTACAACATGGCCGTGGCAGGAAGGCCCTGCCTGTCGTAAGATGCGACTAATGGGTAGGAGTCGAGAGGTGAAGAGTGTATATGTGTGTGTGCGTGTGTGCTTGTGTGCGTTCGGTTTGCAGAGATAAGAACATGGCCGTGGCAGGAAGGCCCTGCCTGTCGTAAGAGGTGACTAATGGGTAGGAGTCGAGAGGTGAAGAGTGTATGTGTGTGTGTGCATGTGTGCGTGTGTGTGCGTGTATGAGTGTGTGTGTATGTGTGTGTGTCCGTCTGGCTTGCAGAGGTAAGAATACGGCCAAGGCAAGAAGACCCTGCCAGTTGTAAGGGGCGACTAATAGGTAGGAGTCGAGAGGTGAAGAGTGTATGTGTGTGTCTGCGTGTGTGCGTGTGTTTGTGCGTGTGTGAGTATGTGTGTGAGTGTATGTGTGTGTGTGTGAGTGTGTGTGTGTCCGTTCGGCTTGCAGAGATAAGAACACGGCCGTGGCAAGAAGTCCCTGCCTGTCATAAGAGGAGAATAATGGGTAGGAGTCGAGAGGTGAAGAGTGTGTGCGTGTGAGTGTGCGTGTGCGTGTGTGTGTGCGTGTGTGTGTGTGTCCGTTCGGCTTGCAGAGATAAGAACACGGCCGTGGCAAGAAGTCCCTGCCTGTCGTAATAGGAGAATAATGGGTGGGAGTCGAGAGGTGAAGAGTGTATGTGTGTGTGTGCGTGTGTGCGTACGTGTGTGAGTGTGTGTGTGAATGTGTGTGTGTGTCAGTGTGTGTGTGTCCGTTCGGCTCGCAGAGATTAGAATACGGCCAAGGCAATAAGTCCATGCCTGTCGTAAGATGCGACTAATGGGTAGGAGTCGAGAGGTGAAGAGTGTATTTGTGTGTGTGTGCGTGTGTGCGTGTGTGTGTGCGTGGGTGCGTGTGTGTGTGTAAGTGTGTGTGTGTGTGTGTGTCCATTCGGCTCGCAGAGATAAGAACACGGCCGTGGCAAGAAGTCCCTGCCTGTCGTAAGAGGCGACTAATGAATAGGAGTCGAGAGGTGAAGAGTGTATGTGTCTTTGTGTGTGTGCGTGTGTTTGTGTGTGTGTGAGTATGTGTGTGTATTTGTGTGTGTGTCCGTTTGGCTTGCAGAGATAAGAATACGGCTGAGGCAAGAAGGCCCTCTCTCTTGTAAGGGGCGACTAATAGGTAGGAGTCGAAAGGTGAATAGTGTATGTGTGTGTGTGTGTGTGTGCGTGTGTGGGTATGTGTGTGTTTGTGCGTGTGTAAGTGTGTGTGTGTGTATGTATGTGTGTGTCCATTCGGCTCGCAGAGATTAGAATACGGCCGACGCAAGAAGGTCATGCCTGTCTTAAGAGGCGACTAATGGATAGGAGTCGAAAGGTGGAGAGTGTATACGTGTGTGCGCGTGTGTGCGTGCGTGTGTGTGTGTGTTCTTGTATGTGTGTGTGTGAGTGTGTGTGTGTCTGGTCGGCTCGCAGAGATTTACAACATGGCCGTGGCAGGAAGGCCCTGCCTGTCGTAAGATGCGACTAATGGGTAGGAGTCGAGAGGTGAAGAGTGTATATGTGTGTGTGCGTGTGTGCTTGTGTGCGTTCGGTTTGCAGAGATAAGAACATGGCCGTGGCAGGAAGGCCCTGCCTGTCGTAAGAGGTGACTAATGGGTAGGAGTCGAGAGGTGAAGAGTGTATGTGTGTGTGTGCATGTGTGCGTGTGTGTGCGTGTATGAGTGTGTGTGTATGTGTGTGTGTCCGTCTGGCTTGCAGAGGTAAGAATACGGCCAAGGCAAGAAGACCCTGCTAGTTGTAAGGGGCGACTAATAGGTAGGAGTCGAGAGGTGAAGAGTGTATGTGTGTGTCTGCGTGTGTGCGTGTGTTTGTGCGTGTGTAAGTATGTGTGTGTCCGTTCGGCTTGCAGAGATAAGAATACGTCCGTGGCAAGAAGGCCCTGCCTGTCTTAAGAGGCGACTAATGGATAGGAGTCGAGAGGTGGAAAGTGTGTGCGTGTGCCTGTGCGTGTGTGCGTGTGTGCCTGTGTGCGTGTGTTTGTGTGTGCGTGTGTGTGTCTGTTCGGCTTTCAGAGATAAGAACACGGCCGTGGCAAGAAGTCCCTACCTGTCGTAAGAGGAGAATAATGGGTAGGAGTCGAGAGGTGAATAGTGTATGTGTGTGTGTGTGCGTGTGTAAGTGTGTGTGTGTGTGTGTGAGTGTGTGTGTGTGTCCGTTCGGCTCGCAGAGATCAGAATACGTCCGTGGCAAGAAGGCCTTGCCTGTCTTAAGAGGCGACTAATGGATAGGAGTCGAAAGGTGGAGAGTGTGTGCTTGTGCGTGTGCGTGTGCGTGTGTGCGTTTGGCTTGCAGAGATAAGAACACGACCGTGGCAAGAAGTCCCTGCCTTTCGAAAGAGACGAATAATGGGTAGAAGTCGAGAGGTTAAGAGTGTATATGTGTGTGTGCGCATGTGTGCGTGCGTGTGTTCTTGTATTTGTGTGTGTGAGTGTGTGTGTGTCCGGTCGGCTCGCAGAGATAAGAACATGGCCGTGGCAGGAAGGCCCTGCCTGTCGTAAGAGGCGACTAATGGGTAGGAGTCGAGAGGTTAAGAGTGTATGTGTGTGTGTGTGTGAGTGTGTGTGTGTTCGTTCGGCTTGCAGAGATAAGAACACGGCCGAGGCAAGAAGACCCTGCTTGTCGTGAGAGACGACCAATAGGTAGGAGTCGAGAGGTGAAGAATGTATGTGTGTGTGCGTATGTGCGTGTTTGTGTGTGTGAGTATGTGTGTGTGTCCGTTCGGCTTGCAGAGATAAGAATACGTTTGTGGCAAGAAGTCCCTGAATGTCGTAAGAGGCGACTAATGGGTAGGAGTCGAGAGGTTAAGAGTGTATGTGTGTGTGTGTGTGAGTGTGTGTGTGTTCGTTCGGCTTGCAGAGATAAGAACACGGCCGAGGCAAGAAGACCCTGCTTGTCGTGAGAGACGACTAATAAGTAGGAGTCGAGAGGTGAAGAATGTATGTGTGTGCGTATGTGCGTGTTTGTGTGTGTGAGTGTATGTGTGTGTGCGTGTGTGCGTGCGTGTGTGCGTGTGTGTGTGAGTGTGTGTGTGTATGTGTGTGTCCGTTCGGCTTGCAGAGATAAGAACACGGCCGTGGCAAGAAGTCCCTGCCTGTCGTAAGAGGAGAATAATGGGTAGGAGTCGAGAAGTGAAGAGTGTGTGCGTGTGCGTGTGCGTGTGCGTGTGCGTGTGCGTGTGTGTGTGTGCATGTGTGTGTGTGTCCGTTTGGCTTGCAGAGATAAGAACACGGCCGTGGCAAGAAGTCCCTGCCTGTCGTAAGAGACGACTAATGAATAGGAGTCGAGAGGTGAAGAGCGTATGTGTGTGTGTGTGCTTGTGTGCGTGTGTTTGTGCGTGTGTGAGTGTGTGTGTGTGCGTGTGTGCGAACGTGCGTGTGTGTGTGTGTGTTTGTCCGCTCGGCTTCCAGAGATAAGAATACGGCCGGGGCAAGAAGGCCCTGCCTCTCTTAAGAGGCGACTAATGGATAGAAATCGAGAGGTGGAGAGTGTGTGCGTGTGTGCGTATGTGCGTGTGTGCCTGTGTGCGTGTGTTTGTGTGTGCATGTGTGTGTGTCCGTTCGGCTTGCAGAGATAAGAACACGGCCGTGGCAAGAAGTCCCTGCCTGTCGTAAGAGGAGAATAATGGGTAGAAGTCGAGAGGTGAATACTGTATGTGTGCTTGCGTGTGTGCGTGTGTGTGAGTGTGTGTGTGTGTCCGTTCGGCTCGCAGAGATAAGAACACAGCCGTGGCAAGAAGTCCCTGAATGTCGTAAGAGGCGACTAATGGATAGGAGTCGAGAGGTGGAGACTGTGTGCGTGTACGTGTGCGTGTGCGTGTGTGCGTGTGTGCCTGTGTGCGTGTTTTTGTGTGTGCGTGTGTCTGTGTGTGTGTGTGTCCGTTCGGCTTGCAGAGATAAGAACACGCCCGTGGCAAGAAGTCCCTGCCTGTCGTAAGAGGAGAATAATGGGTAGGAGTCGAGAGGTGAAGAGTGTGTGCGTGTGCGTGTGCGTGTGCGTGTGCGTGTGTGTGTGTGCGTGTGTGTGTGTCCGTTTGGCTTGCAGAGATAAGAACACGTCCGTATCAAGAAGTCCCTGCCTGTCGTAAGAGGCGACTAATAAATAGGAGTCGAGAGGTGAAGAGCGTATGTGTGTGTGTGTGTGTGCTTGTGTGCGTGTGTTTGTGCGTGTGTGAGTGTGTGTGTGTGCGTGTGTGCGAACGTGCGTGTGTGTGTGTGTGTGTTTGTCCGCTCGGCTTCCAGAGATAAGAATACGGCCGGGGCAAGAAGGCCCTGCCTCTCTTAAGAGGCGACTAATGGATAGGAATCGAGAGGTGGAGAGTGTGTGCGTGTGTGCGTATGTGCGTGTGTGCCTGTGTGCGTGTGTTTGTGTGTGCGTGTGTGTGTGTCCGTTCGGCTTGCAGAGATAAGAACACGGCCGTGGCAAGAAGTCCCTGCCTGTCGTAAGAGGAGAATAATGGGTAGAAGTCGAGAGGTGAATACTGTATGTGTGCTTGCGTGTGTGCGTGTGTGTAAGTGTGTGTGTGTGTCCGTTCGGCTCGCAGAGATAAGAACACGGCCGTGGCAAGAAGTCCCTGAATGTCGTAAGAGGCGACTAATGGATAGGAGTCGAGAGGTGGAGACTGTGTGCGTGTACGTGTGCGTGTGCGTGTGTGCGTGTGTGCCTGTGTGCGTGTTTTTGTGTGTGCGTGTGTGTGTGTGTGTGTGTGTGTCCGTTCGGCTTGCAGAGATAAGAACACGCCCGTGGCAAGAAGTCCCTGCCTGTCGTAAGAGGAGAATAATGGGTAGAAGTCGAGAGGTGAATACTGTATGTGTGCTTGCGTGTGTGCGTGTGTGTGAGTGTGTGTGTGTGTCCGTTCGGCTCGCAGAGATAAGAACACGGCTGAGGCAAGAAGTCCCTGCCTGTCGTAAGAGGCGACTAATGAATAGGAGTCGAGAGGTGAAGAGTGTATGTGTCTGTGTGTGTGCGTGTGTCTGTGCGTGTGTGAGTGTGTGTCCGTATGTGTGTGTGTGTGTGTGTCCGTTTGGCTTGCAGAGATAAGAATACGGCCGAGGCAAGAAGGCCCTGCCTGTCTTAAGAGGCGACTAATGGATAGGAGTCGAGAGGTGGACAGTGTGTGCGTGTGCGTGTACGTGTGCGTGTGTGCGTGTGTGCCTGTGTGCGTGTGTTTGTCTGTGCGTGTGTGTGTGTGTCCGTTCGACTCGCAGAGATAAGAATACGTCCGTGGCAAGAAGGCCCTGCCTGTCTTAAGAGGCGACTAATAGATAGGAATCGAGAGGTGGAGAGTGTGAGCGTGTGTGCGTGTGTGCGTGTGTGCCTGTGTGCGTGTTTTTGTGTGTGCGTGTGTGTGTGTGTCCGTTCGGCTTGCAGAGATAAGAACACGGCCGTGGCAAGAAGTCCCTGCCTGTCGTAAGAGGAGAATAATGGGTAGAATTCGAGAGGTGAATAGTGTATGTGTGCTTGCGTGTGTGTGTTTGTGTGTGAGTGTGTGTGTGTGTCCGTTCGGCTCGCAGAGATAAGAATGCGTTCGTGGCAAGAAGGCCCTGCCTGTCTTAAGAGGCGACTAATGGATGGGAGTCGAGAGGTGTAGAGTGTGTGCGTGTGCGTGAGCGTTTGCGTGTGTGCGTTTGTGCCTGTGTGCGTGTGTTTGTGTGTGCGTGTATGTGTGTGTCCGGTCGGCTCGCTGAAATGAGAACACGGCCGTGGCAAGAAGGCCCTGCCTGTCGTAAGAGGCGACTAATGGGTAGGAGTCGAGAGGTGAAGAGGGTATGTGAATGTGTGCGTGTGTGGGTGTGTGTGTGTTTGTGCGTGTGTAAGTGTGTGTGTGTATGTATGTGTGTGTCCATTCGGCTCGCAGAGATTAGAATACGGCCAAGGCAAGAAGGCCATGCCTGTCGTAAGAGGCGACTAATGGGTAGGAGTCGAGAGGTGAAGAGTGTATTTGTGTGTGTATGTGTGTGTGTGCGTGTGTGTGCGTGTGTGCGTGCGTGTGTGTGTAAGTGTGTGTGTGTCCGTTCGGCTTGCAGAGATAAGAATACGTCCGAGGCAAGAAGGCCCTGCCTCTTGTAAGGGGCGACTAATAGGTATGAGTCGAGAGGTGAATAATGAATGTGTATGTGTGTGTGCGTGTGTGGGTGTGTGTGTTTGTACGTGTGTAAATGTGTGTGTGTATGTATGTGTGTGTCCATTCGGTTCGCAGAGATTAGAATACGGCCGAGGCAAGAAGGCTATGCCTGTCGTAAGAGGCGACTAATGGGTAGGAGTCGAGAGGTGAAAAGTGTATTTGTGTGTGTGCGTGTGTGTGCATGTGTGCGTGCTTGTGTGTGTGAGTGTGTGTGTGTCCGTTCGGCTTGCAGAGATAAGAATACGGCCGAGGCAAGAAGGCCCAGCCTGTCTTAAGAGGTGACTAATGGATAGGAGTCGAGAGGTTGAGAGTGTGTGCGTGTGCGTGTGCGTGTGCGTGTGTGCGTGTGTGTGTGTGCGGGTGAGCGTGCGTGTGTGTTTGAGTGTGTGTGTATGTCCTTTCGGCTCGCAGAGATAAGAACATGGCCGTAGCAAGAAGGCCCTGCCTGTCGTAAAGGGCGACTAATGGGTAGGAGTCGAGAGGTAAAGAGTGTATGTGTGTGTGCGTGTGTGCGTGTGTGTGTGCGTGTGTGAGCGTGTGTGTATGTATGTGTGTCCGTTCGGCTTGCAGAGATAAGAATACGACCGAGGCAAGAAGGCCCTGCCTGTCTTAAGAGGTGACTAATGGATAGGAGTCGAGAGGTGGAGAGTGTGTGCGTGTGCGTGTGCGTGTGCGTGTGTGCATGTGTGTGTGCGTGTGAGCGTGCGTGTGTGTGTGAGTGTATGTGTATGTCCGTTCGGCTCTCAGAGATAAGAACATGGCCGTGGCAAGAAGGCCCTGCCTGTCGTAAAGGGCGACTAATGGGTAGGAGTCGAGAGGTGAAGAGTGTATGTGTGTGTGTACGTGTGTGCGTGTGTGTGTGCGTGTGTGAGTATGTGTGTGTGTCCGTTCGGCTTGCAGAGATGAGAATACGATTGTGGCAAGAGGTCTCTGAATGTCGTAAGAGGCGACTAATGGGTAGGAGTCGAGAGGTTAAGAGTGTATGTGTGTGTGTGTGTGTGTGAGTGTGTGTGTGTTCGTTCGGCTTGCAGAGATAAGAACACGGCCGAGGCAAGAAGACCCTGCTTGTCGTGAGAGACGACTAATAGGTAGGAGTCGAGAGGTGAAGAATGTATGTGTGTGTGCGTATGTGCGTGTTTGTGTGTGTGAGTGTATGTGTGTGTGCGTGTGTGCGTGCGTGTGTGCGTGTGTGTGTGAGTGTGTGTGTATGTGTGTGTCCGTTCGGCTTGCAGAGATAAGAACACGGCCGTGGCAAGAAGTCCCTGCCTGTCGTAAGAGGAGAATAATGGGTAGGAGTCGAGAGGTGAAGAGTGTGTGCGTGTGAGTGTGCGTATTCGTGTGTGTGTGCGTGTGTGTGTGTCCGTTCGGCTTGCAGATATAAGAACACGGCCGTGGCAAGAAGTCCCTGCCTGTCGTAAGAGGAGAATAATGGGTAGGAGTCGAGAGGTGACGAGTGTATGTGTGTGTATGCGTGTGTGCGTACGTGTGTGAGTGTATGTGTGTGTGTGTGTGAGTGTGTGTGTGTCCGTTCGGCTTGCAAAAATAAGAACACGGCCGTGGCAAGAAGTCCCTGCCTGTCGTAAGAGGCGACTAATGGATATGAGTCGAGAGGTGGAGAGTGTGTGCGTGTGCGTGTACGTGTGCGTGTGTGCGTGTGTGCCTGTGTGCGTGTGTTTGTCTGTGCGTGTGTGTGTGTGTCCGTTCGACTCGCAGATATAAAAATACGTCCGTGGCAAGAAGGCCCTGCCTGTCTTAAGAGGCGACTAATGGATAGGAAGCGAGAGGTGGAGAGTGTGTGCGTGTGTGCGTGTGTGTGTGTGTGCGTGTGTGCGTGTGTGCCTGTGTGCGTGTTTTTGTGTGTGCGTGTGTGTGTGTGTCCGTTCGGCTTGCAGAGATAAGAACACGGCCGTGGCAAGAAGTCCCTGCCTATCGTAAGAGGAGAATAATGGGTAGAAGTCGAGAGGTGAATAGTGTATGTGTGCTTGCGTGTGTGTGTTTGTGTGTGAATGTGTGTGTGTGTCCGTTCGGCTCGCAGAGATAAGAATGCGTTCGTGGCAAGAAGGCCCTGCCTGTCTTAAGAGGTGACTAATGGATAGGAGTCGAGAGGTGGAGAGTGTGTGCGTGTGCGTGTGCGTGTGCGTGTGTGCATGTGTGTGTGCGTGTGAGCGTGCGTGTGTGTGTGAGTGTGTGTGTATGTCCGTTCGGCTCTCAGAGATAAGAACATGGCCGTGGCAAGAAGGCCCTGCCTGTCGTAAAGGGCGACTAATGGGTAGGAGTCGAGAGGTGAAGAGTGTATGTGTGTGTGTACGTGTGTGCGTGTGTGTGTGCGTGTGTGAGTATGTGTGTGTGTCCGTTCGGCTTGCAGAGATAAGAATACGTTTGTGGCAAGAAGTCCCTGAATGTCGTAAGAGGCGACTAATGGGTAGGAGTCGAGAGGTTAAGAGTGTATGTGTGTGTGTGTGTGAGTGTGTGTGTTCGTTCGGCTTGCAGAGATAAGAACACGGCCGAGGCAAGAAGACCCTGCTTGTCGTGAGAGACGACTAATAGGTAGGAGTCGAGAGGTGAAGAATGTATGTGTGTGTGCGTATGTGCGTGTTTGTGTGTGTGAGTGTATGTGTGTGTGAGTGTGTGCGTGCGTGTGTGCGTGTGTGTGCGAGTGTGTGTGTGTATGTGTGTGTCCGTTCGGCTTGCAGAGATAAGAACACGGCCGTGGCAAGAAGTCCCTGCCTGTCGTAAGAGGAGAATAATGGGTAGGAGTCGAGAGGTGAAGAGTGTGTGCGTGTGCGTGTGCGTGTGCGTGTGTGTGTGTGCGTGTGTGTGTGTCCGTTTGGCTTGCAGAGATAAGAACACGGCCGTGGCAAGAAGTCCCTGCCTGTCGTAAGAGGCGACTAATGAATAGGAGTCGAGAGGTGAAGAGCGTATGTGTCTTTGTGTGTGTGTGCGTGTGTTTTTGCGTGTGTGAGTATGTGTGTGTATTTGTGTGTGTGTGTCAGTTTGGCTTGCAGAGATAAGAATACGGCCAAGGCAAGAAGGCCCTGAATGTCGTAAGAGGCGACTTATGGGTAGGAGTCGAGAGGTTGAGAGTGTATGTGTGTGTGTGTGTGAGTGTGTGTGTGTCCGTTCGGCTTGCAGAGATAAGAACACGGCCGAGGCAAGAAGACCCTGCCTGTCGTGAGAGACGACTAATAGGTAGGAGTCGAGAGGTGAAGAATGTATGTGTGTGTGCGTATGTGCGTGTTTGTGTGTGTGAGTGTATGTGTGTGTGCGTGTGTGTGCGTGTGTGCGTGCGTGTGTGCGTGTGTGTGTGAGTGTGTGTGTATGTGTGTGTCCGTTCGGCTTGCAGAGATAAGAACACGGCCGTGGCAAGAAGTCCCTGCCTGTCGTAAGAGGAGAATAATGAGTAGGAGTCGAGAGGTGAAGAGTGTGTGCGTGTGAGTGTGCGTGTTCGTGTGTGTGTGCGTGTGTGTGTGTCCGTTTGGCTTGCAGAGATAAGAACACGGCCGTGGCAAGAAGTCCCTGCCTGTCGTAAGAGGCGACTAATGAATAGGAGTCGAGAGGTGAAGAGCGTATGTGTCTTTGTGTGTGTGCGTGTGTTTTTGCGTGTGTGAGTATGTGTGTGTATTTGTGTGTGTGTCAGTTTGGCTTGCAGAGATAAGAATACGGCCAAGGCAAGAAGGCCCTGCCTGGCGTGAGAGACGACTAATAGGTAGGAGTCGAGAGGTGAAGAATGTATGTGTGTGTGCGTATGTGCGTGTTTGTGTGTGTGAGTGTATGTGTGTGTGCGTGTGTGCGTGCGTGTGTGCGTGTGTGTGTGTGTGCGTGTGTGTGTGTGTCCGTTCGGCTTGCAGAGATAAGAACACGGCCGTGGCAAGAAGTCCCTGCCTATCGTAAGAGGAGAATAATGGGTAGAAGTCGAGAGGTGAATAGTGTATGTGTGCTTGCGTGTGTGTGTTTGTGTGTGAGTGTGTGTGTGTGTGTCCGTTCGGCTCTCAGAGATAAGAATGCGTTCGTGGCAAGAAGGCCCTGCCTGTCTTAAGAGGCGACTAATGGATGGGAGTCGAGAAGTGTAGAGTGTGTGCGTGTGCGTGAGCGTTTGCGTGTGTGCGTTTGTGCCTGTGTGCGTGTGTTTGTGTGTGCGTGTATGTGTGTGTACGGTCGGCTCGCTGAAATGAGAACACGGCCGTGGCAAGAAGGCCCTGCCTGTCGTAAGAGGCGACTAATGGGTAGGAGTCGAGAGGTGAAGAGGGTATGTGAGTGTGTGCGTGTGTGGGTGTGTGTGTGTTTGTGCGTGTGTAAGTGTGTGTGTGTATGTATGTGTGTGTCCATTCGGCTCGCAGAGATTAGAATACGACCAAGGCAAGAAGGCCATGCCTGTCGTAAGAGGCGACTAATGGGTAGGAGTCGAGAGGTGAAGAGTGTATTTGTGTGTGTGTGTGTGCGTGTGTGTGCGTGTGTGCGTGCGTGTGTGTGTGAGTGTGTGTGTGTCCGTTCGGCTTTCAGAGATAAGAAAACGTCCGAGGCAAGAAGGCCCTGCTTCTTGTAAGGGGCGACTAATAGGTAGGAGTCGAGAGGTGAATAGTGTATGTGTATGTGTGTGTGCGTGTGTGGGTGTGTGTGTGTGTTTGTACGTGTGTAAATGTGTGTGTGTATGTATGTGTGTGTCCATTCGGTTAGAATAGGAGTCGAGAGGTGAAAAGTGTATTTGTGTGTGTGCGTGTGTGTGCATGTGTGCGTGCTTGTGTGTGTGAGTGTGTGTGTGTCCGTTTGGCTTGCAGAGATAAGAATACGGCCGAGGCAAGAAGGCCCTGCCTGTCTTAAGAGGTGACTAATGGATAGGAGTCGAGAGGTTGAGAGTGTGTGCGTGTGCGTGTGCGTGTGCGTGTGTGCGTGTGTCTGTGTGCGTGTGAGCGTGCGTGTGTGTTTGAGTGTGT
The DNA here is from genome assembly GCF_040954645.1 of Diabrotica undecimpunctata. Lineage (NCBI taxonomy): Eukaryota > Metazoa > Arthropoda > Insecta > Coleoptera > Chrysomelidae > Diabrotica > Diabrotica undecimpunctata. The sequence goes on along the minus strand of NW_027311886.1, from coordinate 3,929,843 downwards.
GTGTATGTCCGTTCGGCTCGCAGAGATAAGAACATGGCCGTAGCAAGAAGGCCCTGCCTGTCGTAAGAGGCGACTAATGGGTAGGAGTCGAGAGGTAAAGAGTGTATGTGTGTGTGCGTGTGTGCGTGTGTGTGTGTGCGTGTGTGTGCGTGTGTGAGCGTGTGTGTATGTATGTGTGTCCGTTCGGCTTGCAGAGATAAGAATACGGCCGAGGCAAGAAGGCCCTGCCTGTCTTAAGAGGTGACTAATGGATAGGAGTCGAGAGGTGGAGAGTGTGTGCGTGTGCGTGTGCTTGTGCGTGTGTGCATGTGTGTGTGCGTGTGAGCATGCGTGTGTGTGTAAGTGTGTGTGTATGTCCGTTCGGCTCTCAGAGATAAGAACATGGCCGTGGCAAGAAGGCCCTGCCTGTCGTAAAGGGCGACTAATGGGTAGGAGTCGAGAGGTGAAGAGTGTATGTGTGTGTGTACGTGTGTGCGTGTGTGTGTGCGTGTGTGAGTATGTGTGTGTGTCCGTTCGGCTTGCAGAGATAAGAATACGTTTGTGGCAAGAAGTCCCTGAATGTCGTAAGAGGCGACTAATGGGTAGGAGTCGAGAGGTTAAGAGTGTATGTGTGTGTGTGTGTGAGTGTGTGTGTTCGTTCGGCTTGCAGAGATAAGAACACGGGCGAGGCAAGAAGACCCTGCTTGTCGTGAGAGACGACTAATAGGTAGGAGTCGAGAGGTGAAGAATGTATGTGTGTGTGCGTATGTGCGTGTTTGTGTGTGTAAGTGTATGTGTGTGTGCGTGCTTGCGTGCGTGTGTGCGTGTGTGTGTGAGTGTGTGTGTATGTGTGTGTCCGTTCGGCTTGCAGAGATAAGAACACGGCCGTGGCAAGAAGTCCCTGCCTGTCGTAAGAGGAGAATAATGGGTAGGAGTCGAGAGGTGAAGAGTGTGTGCGTGTGCGTGTGCGTGTGCGTGTGCGTGTGTGTGTGTGCGTGTGTGTGTGTCCGTTTGGCTTGCAGAGATAAGAACACGGCCGTGGCAAGAAGTCCCTGCCTGTCGTAAGAGGCGACTAATGAATAGGAGTCGAGAGGTGAAGAGCGTATGTGTCTTTGTGTGTGTGCGTGTGTTTTTGCGTGTGTGAGTATGTGTGTGTATTTGTGTGTGTGTGTCAGTTTGGCTTGCAGAGATAAGAATACGGCCAAGGCAAGAAGGCCCTGAATGTCGTAAGAGGCGACTTATGGGTAGGAGTCGAGAGGTTGAGAGTGTATGTGTGTGTGTATGAGTGTGTGTGTGTCCGTTCGGCTTGCAGAGATAAGAACACGGCCGAGGCAAGAAGACCCTGCCTGTCGTGAGAGACGACTAATAGGTAGGAGTCGAGAGGTGAAGAATGTATGTGTGTGTGCGTATGTGCGTGTTTGTGTGTGTGAGTGTGTGCGTGCGTGTGTGCGTGTGTGTGTGAGTGTGTGTGTATGTGTGTGTCCGTTTGGCTTGCAGAGATAAGAACACGGCCGTGGCAAGAAGTCCCTGCCTGTCGTAAGAGGAGAATAATGAATAGGAGTCGAGAGGTGAAGAGCGTATGTGTCTTTGTGTGTGTGCGTGTGTTTTTGCGTGTGTGAGTATGTGTGTGTATTTGTGTGTGTGTCAGTTTGGCTTGCAGAGATAAGAATACGGCCAAGGCAAGAAGGCCCTGCCTGGCGTGAGAGACGACTAATAGGTAGGAGTCGAGAGGTGAAGAATGTATGTGTGTGTGCGTATGTGCGTGTTTGTGTGTGTGAGTGTATGTGAGTGTGCGTGTGTGTGTGCGTGTGTGCGTGTGTGTGTGTGCGTGTGTGTGTGTGTGTCCGTTCGGCTTGCAGAGATAAGAATACGGCCGAGGCAAGAAGGCCCTGCCTGTCTTAAGAGGTGACTAATGGATAGGAGTCGAGAGGTTGAGAGTGTGTGCGTGTGCGTGTGCGTGTGCGTGTGTGCGTGTGTGTGTGTGCGTGTGAGCGTGCGTGTGTGTTTGAGTGTGTGTGTATGTCCGTTCGGCTCGCAGAGATAAGAACATGGCCGTAGCAAGAAGGCCCTGCCTGTCGTAAGAGGCGACTAATGGGTAGGAGTCGAGAGGTAAAGAGTGTATGTGTGTGTGCGTGTGTGTGTGCGTGTGTGAGCGTGTGTGTATGTATGTGTGTCCGTTCGGCTTGCAGAGATAAGAATACGGCCGAGGCAAGAAGGCCCTGCCTGTCTTAAGAGGTGACTAATGGATAGGAGTCGAGAGGTGGAGAGTGTGTGCGTGTGCGTGTGCTTGTGCGTGTGTGCATGTGTGTGTGCGTGTGAGCGTGCGTGTGTGTGTGAGTGTGTGTGTATGTCCGTTCGGCTCTCAGAGATAAGAACATGGCCGTGGCAAGAAGGCCCTGCTTGTCGTAAAGGGCGACTAATGGGTAGGAGTCGAGAGGTGAAGAGTGTATGTGTGTGTGCGTATGTGCGTGTTTGTGTGTGTGAGTGTATGTGTGTGTGCGTGTGTGCGTGCGTGTGTGCGTGTGTGTGTGAGTGTGTGTGTGTATGTGTGTGTCCGTTCGGCTTGCAGAGATAAGAACACGGCCGTGGCAAGAAGTCCCTGCCTGTCGTAAGAGGAGAATAATGGGTAGGAGTCGAGAGGTGAAGAGTGTGTGCGTGTGCGTGTGCGTGTGCGTGTGTGTGTGTGCGTGTGTGTGTGTCCGTTTGGCTTGCAGAGATAAGAACACGGCCGTGGCAAGAAGTCCCTACCTGTCGTAAGAGGCGACTAATGAATAGGAGTCGAGAGGTGAAGAGCGTATGTGTCTTTGTGTGTGTGCGTGTGTTTTTGCGTGTGTGAGTATGTGTGTGTATTTGTGTGTGTGTGTCAGTTTAGCTTGCAGAGATAAGAATACGGCCAAGGCAAGAAGGCCCTGAATGTCGTAAGAGGCGACTTATGGGAAGGAGTCGAGAGGTTAAGAGTGTATGTGTGTGTGTGTGAGTGTGTGTGTGTCCGTTCGGCTTGCAGAGATAAGAACACGGCCGAGGCAAGAAGACCCTGCCTGTCGTGAGAGACGACTAATAGGTAGGTGTCGAGAGGTGAAGAATGTATGTGTGTGTGCGTATGTGCGTGTTTGTGTGTGTGAGTGTATGTGTGTGTGCGTGTGTGCGTGCGTGTGTGCGTGTGTGTGTGAGTGTGTGTGTATGTGTGTATGTGTGTGTCCGTTCGGCTTGCAGAGATAAGAACACGGCCGTGGCAAGAAGTCCCTGCCTGTCGTAAGAGGAGAATAATGAGTAGGAGTCGAGAGGTGAAGAGTGTGTGCGTGTGAGTGTGCGTGTTCGTGTGTGTGTGCGTGTGTGTGTGTCCGTTCGGCTTGCAGATATAAGAACACGGCCGTGGCAAGGAGTCCCTGCCTGTCGTAAGAGGAGAATAATGGGTAGGAGTCGAGAGGTGAAGAGTGTGTGCGTGTGAGTGTGCGTGTTCGTGTGTGTGTGCGTGTGTGTGTGTCGGTTTGGCTTGCAGAGATAAGAACACGGCCGTGGCAAGAAATCCCTGCCTGTCGTAAGAGGCGACTAATGAATAGGAGTCGAGAGGTGAAGAGCGTATGTGTCTTTGTGTGTGTGCGTGTGTTTTTGCGTGTGTGAGTATGTGTGTGTATTTGTGTGTGTGTGAGTTTGGCTTGCAGAGATAAGAATACGGCCAAGGCAAGAAGGCCCTGCCTGGCGTGAGAGACGACTAATAGGTAGGAGTCGAGAGGTGAAGAATGTATGTGTGTGTGCGTATGTGCGTGTTTGTGTGTGTGAGTGTATGTGTGTGTGCGTGTGTGCGTGCGTGTGTGCGTGTGTGTGTGTGCGTGTGTGTGTGTGTGTCCGTTCGGCTTGCAGAGATAAGAATACGGCCGAGGCAAGAAGGCCCTGCCTGTCTTAAGAGGTGACTAATGGATAGGAGTCGAGAGGTTGAGAGTGTGTGCGTGTGCGTGTGCGTGTGCGTGTGTGCGTGTGTGTGTGTGCGTGTGAGCGTGCGTGTGTGTTTGAGTGTGTGTGTATGTCCGTTCGGCTCGCAGAGATAAGTACATGGCCGTAGCAAGAAGGCCCTGCCTGTCGTAAGAGGCGACTAATGGGTAGGAGTCGAGAGGTAAAGAGTGTATGTGTGTGTGCGTGTGTGTGTGCGTGTGTGAGCGTGTGTGTATGTATGTGTGTCCGTTCGGCTTGCAGAGATAAGAATACGGCCGAGGCAAGAAGGCCCTGCCTGTCTTAAGAGGTGACTAATGGATAGGAGTCGAGAGGTGGAGAGTGTGTGCGTGTGCGTGTGCTTGTGCGTGTGTGCATGTGTGTGTGCGTGTGAGCGTGCGTGTGTGTGTGAGTGTGTGTGTATGTCCGTTCGGCTCTCAGAGATAAGAACATGGCCGTGGCAAGAAGGCCCTGCTTGTCGTAAAGGGCGACTAATGGGTAGGAGTCGAGAGGTGAAGAGTGTATGTGTGTGTGCGTATGTGCGTGTTTGTGTGTGTGAGTGTATGTGTGTGTGCGTGTGTGCGTGCGTGTGTGCGTGTGTGTGTGAGTGTGTGTGTGTATGTGTGTGTCCGTTCGGCTTGCAGAGATAAGAACACGGCCGTGGCAAGAAGTCCCTGCCTGTCGTAAGAGGAGAATAATGGGTAGGAGTCGAGAGGTGAAGAGTGTGTGCGTGTGCGTGTGCGTGTGCGTGTGTGTGTGCGTGTGTGTGTGTCCGTTTGGCTTGCAGAGATAAGAACACGGCCGTGGCAAGAAGTCCCTGCCTGTCGTAAGAGGCGACTAATGAATAGGAGTCGAGAGGTGAAGAGCGTATGTGTCTTTGTGTGTGTGCGTGTGTTTTTGCGTGTGTGAGTATGTGTGTGTATTTGTGTGTGTGTGTCAGTTTAGCTTGCAGAGATAAGAATACGGCCAAGGCAAGAAGGCCCTGAATGTCGTAAGAGGCGACTTATGGGAAGGAGTCGAGAGGTTAAGAGTGTATGTGTGTGTGTGTGAGTGTGTGTGTGTCCGTTCGGCTTGCAGAGATAAGAACACGGCCGAGGCAAGAAGACCCTGCCTGTCGTGAGAGACGACTAATAGGTAGGTGTCGAGAGGTGAAGAATGTATGTGTGTGTGCGTATGTGCGTGTTTGTGTGTGTGAGTGTATGTGTGTGTGCGTGTGTGCGTGCGTGTGTGCGTGTGTGTGTGAGTGTGTGTGTATGTGTGTATGTGTGTGTCCGTTCGGCTTGCAGAGATAAGAACACGGCCGTGGCAAGAAGTCCCTGCCTGTCGTAAGAGGAGAATAATGAGTAGGAGTCGAGAGGTGAAGAGTGTGTGCGTGTGAGTGTGCGTGTTCGTGTGTGTGTGCGTGTGTGTGTGTCCGTTCGGCTTGCAGATATAAGAACACGGCCGTGGCAAGGAGTCCCTGCCTGTCGTAAGAGGAGAATAATGGGTAGGAGTCGAGAGGTGAAGAGTGTGTGCGTGTGAGTGTGCGTGTTCGTGTGTGTGTGCGTGTGTGTGTGTCTGTTTGGCTTGCAGAGATAAGAACACGGCCGTGGCAAGAAGTCCCTGCCTGTCGTAAGAGGCGACTAATGAATAGGAGTCGAGAGGTGAAGAGCGTATATGTCTTTGTGTGTGTGCGTGTGTTTTTGCGTGTGTGAGTATGTGTGTGTATTTGTGTGTGTGTCAGTTTGGCTTGCAGAGATAAGAATACGGCCAAGGCAAGAAGGCCCTGCCTGGCGTGAGAGACGACTAATAGGTAGGAGTCGAGAGGTGAAGAATGTATGTGTGTGTGCGTATGTGCGTGTTTGTGTGTGTGAGTGTATGTGTGTGTGCGTGTGTGCGTGCGTGTGTGCGTGTGTGTGTGTGTGCGTGTGTGAGCGTGTGTGTATGTATGTGTGTCCGTTCGGCTTGCAGAGATAAGAATACGACCGAGGCAAGGAGGCCCTGCCTGTCTTAAGAAGTGACTAATGGATAGGAGTCGAGAGGTGGAGAGTGTGTGCGTGTGCGTGTGCGTGTGCGTGTGTGCATGTGTGTGTGCGTGTGAGCGTGCGTGTGTGTGTGAGTGTATGTGTATGTCCGTTCGGCTCTCAGAGATAAGAACATGGCCGTGGCAAGAAGGCCCTGCCTGTCGTAAAGGGCGACTAATGGGTAGGAGTCGAGAGGTGAAGAGTGTATGTGTGTGTGTACGTGTGTGCGTGTGTGTGTGCGTGTGTGAGTATGTGTGTGTGTCCGTTCGGCTTGCAGAGATAAGAATACGATTGTGGCAAGAAGTCCCTGAATGTCGTAAGAGGCGACTAATGGGTAGGATTCGAGAGGTTAAGAGTGTATGTGTGTGTGTGTGTGTGAGTGTGTGTGTGTTCGTTCGGCTTGCAGAGATAAGATCACGGCCGAGGCAAGAAGACCCTGCTTGTCGTGAGAGACGACTAATAGGTAGGAGTCGAGAGGTGAAGAATGTATGTGTGTGTGCGTATGTGCGTGTTTGTGTGTGTGAGTGTATGTGTGTGTGCGTGTGTGCGTGCGTGTGTGCGTGTGTCCGTTCGGCTTGCAGAGATAAGAACACGGCCGTGGCAAGAAGTCCCTGCCTGTCGTAAGAGGAGAATAATGGGTAGGAGTCGAAAGGTGAAGAGTGTGTGCGTGTGCGTGTGCGTGTGTGTGTGTGTGCGTGTGTGTGTGTCCGTTTGGCTTGCAGAGATAAGAACACGGCCGTGGCAAGAAGTCCCTGCCTGGCGTAAGAGGCGACTAATGAATAGGAGTCGAGAGGTGAAGAGCGTATGTGTCTTTGTGTGTGTCCGTCTGTTTTTGCGTGTGTGAGTATGTGTGTGTATTTGTGTGTGTGTGTGTCCGTTCGGCTTGCAGAGATAAGAACACGGCCGAGGCAAGAAGACCCTGCCTGTCGTGAGAGACGACTAATAGGTAGGAGTCGAGAGGTGAAGAATGTATGTGTGTGTGCGTATGTGCGTGTTTGTGTGTGTGAGTGTATGTGTGTGTGCGTGTGTGCGTGCGTGTGTGCGTGTGTGTGTGAGTGTGTGTGTATGTGTGTCCGTTCGGCTTGCAGAGATAAGAACACGGCCGTGGCAAAAAGTCCCTGCCTGTCGTAAGAGGAGAATAATGGGTAGGAGTCGAGAGGTGAAGAGTGTGTGCGTGTGAGTGTGCGTATTCGTGTGTGTGCGTGTGTGTGTGTCCGTTCGGCTTGCAGATATAAGAACACGGCCGTGGCAAGAAGTCCCTGCCCGTCGTAAGAGGAGAATAATGGGTAGGAGTCGAGAGGTGAAGAGTGTATGTGTGTGTGTGCGTGTGTGCGTACGTGTGTGAGTGTATGTGTGTGTGTGTGTGTGAGTGTGTGTGTGTGTCCGTTCGGCTTGCAGAGATAAGAACACGGCCGTGGCAAGAAGTCCCTGCCTGTCGTAAGAGGCGACTAATGGATAGGAGTCGAGAGGTGGAGAGTGTGTGCGTGTGCGTGTACGTGTGCTTGTGTGCGTGTGTGCCTGTGTGCGTGTGTTTGTCTGTGCGTGTGTGTGTGTGTCCGTTCGACTCGCAGAGATAAGAATACGTCCGTGGCAAGAAAGCCCTGCCTGTCTTAAGAGGCGACTAATGGATGGGAGTCGAGAGGTGTAGAGTGTGTGCGTGTGCGTGAGCGTTTGCGTGTGTGCGTTTGTGCCTGTGTGCGTGTGTTTGTGTGTGCGTGTATGTGTGTGTACGGTCGGCTCGCTGAAATGAGAACACGGCCGTGGCAAGAAGGCCCTGCCTGTCGTAAGAGGCGACTAATGGGTAGGAGTCGAGAGGTGAAGAGGGTATGTGAGTGTGTGCGTGTGTGGGTGTGTGTGTGTTTGTGCGTGTGTGTATGTATGTGTGTGTCCATTCGGCTCGCAGAGATTAGAATACGGCCAAGGCAAGAAGGCCATGCCTGTCGTAAGAGGCGACTAATGGGTAGGAGTCGAGAGGTGAAGAGTGTATTTGTGTGTGTGTGTGTGCGTGTGTGTGCGTGTGTGCGTGCGTGTGTGTGTGAGTGTGTGTGTGTCCGTTCGGCTTGCAGAGATAAGAATACGTCCGAGGCAAGAAGGCCCTGCCTCTTGTAAGGGGAGACTAATAGGTAGGAGTCGAGAGGTGAATGGTGTATGTGTATGTGTGTGTGCGTGTGTGGGTGTGTGTGTGTTTGTACGTGTGTAAATGTGTGTGTGTATGTATGTGTGTGTCCATTCGGTTCGCAGAGATTAGAATACGGCCGAGGCAAGAAGGCTATGCCTGTCGTAAGAGGCGACTAATGGGTAGGAGTCCAGAGGTGAAAAGTGTATTTGTGTGTGTGCGTGTGTGTGCATGTGTGCGTGCTTGTGTGTGTGAGTGTGTGTGTGTCCGTTTGGCTTGCAGAGATAAGAATACGTCCGAGGCAAGAAGGCCCTGCCTCTTGTAAGGGGAGACTAATAGGTAGGAGTCGAGAGGTGAATGGTGTATGTGTATGTGTGTGTGCGTGTGCGTGTGTGCGTGTGTGTGTGCGTGTGTGAGCGTGTGTGTATGTATGTGTGTCCGTTCGGCTTGCAGAGATAAAAATACGGCCGAGGCAAGAAGGCCCTGCCTGTCTTAAGTGGTGACTAATGGATAGGAGTCGAGAGGTGGGGAGTGTATGTGTGTGTGTACGTGTGTGCGTGTGTGTGTGCGTGTGTGAGTATGTGTGTGTGTCCGTTCGGCTTGCAGAGATAAGAATACGTTTGTGGCAAGAAGTCCCTGAATGTCGTAAGAGGCGACTAATGGGTAGGAGTCGAGAGGTTAAGAGTGTATGTGTGTGTGTGTGAGTGTGTTTGTGTTCGTTCGGCTTGCAGAGATAAGAACACGGCCGAGGCAAGAAGACCCTGCTTGTCGTGAGAGACGACTAATAGGTAGGAGTCGAGAGGTGAAGAATGTATGTGTGTGTGCGTATGTGCGTGTTTGTGTGTGTGAGTGTATGTGTGTGTGCGTGTGTGCGTGAGTGTGTGCGTGTGTGTGTGAGTGTGTGTGTGTATGTGTGTGTCCGTTCGGCTTGCAGAGATAAGAACACGGCCGTGGCAAGAAGTCCCTGCCTGTCGTAAGAGGAGAATAATGGGTAGGAGTCGAGAGGTGAAGAGTGTGTGCATGTGCGTGTGCGTGTGCGTGTGTGTGTGTGCGTGTGTGTGTGTCCGTTTGGCTTGCAGAGATAAGAACACGGCCGTGGCAAGAAGTCCCTGCCTGTCGTAAGAGGCGACTAATGAATAGGAGTCGAGAGGTGAAGAGCGTATGTGTCTTTGTGTGTGTGCGTGTGTTTTTGCGTGTGTGAGTATGTGTGTGTATATGTGTGTGTCTGTCAGTTTGGCTTGCAGAGATAAGAATACGGCCAAGGCAAGAAGGCCCTGATTGTCGTAAGAGGCGACTTATGGGTAGGAGTCGAGAGGTTAAGAGTGTATGTGTGTGTGTGTGTGTGAGTGTGTGTGTGTCCGTTCGGCTTGCAGAGATAAGAACACGGCCGAGGCAAGAAGACCCTGCCTGTCGTGAGAGACGACTAATAGGTAGGAGTCGAGAGGTGAAGAATGTATGTGTGTGTGCGTATGTGCGTGTTTGTGTGTGTGAGTGTATGTGTGTGTGCGTGTGTGCGTGCGTGTGTGCGTGTGTGTGAGTGTGTGTGTATGTGTGTGTCCGTTCGGCTTGCAGAGATAAGAACACGGCCGTGGCAAGAAGTCCCTGCCTGTCGTAAGAGGAGAATAATAAGTAGGAGTCGAGAGGTGAAGAGTGTGTGCGTGTGAGTGTGCGTGTTCGTGTGTGTGTGCGTGTGTGTGTGTCCGTTTGGCTTGCAGAGATAAGAACACGGCCGTGGCAAGAAGTCCCTGCCTGTCGTAAGAGGCGACTAATGAATAGGAGTCGAGAGGTGAAGAGCGTATGTGTCTTTGTGTGTGTGCGTGTGTTTTTGCGTGTGTGAGTATGTGTGTGTATTTGTGTGTGTGTCAGTTTGGCTTGCAGAGATAAGAATACGGCCAAGGCAAGAAGGCCCTGCCTGGCGTGAGAGACGACTAATAGGTAGGAGTCGAGAGGTGAAGAATGTATGTGTGTGTGCGTATGTGCGTGTTTGTGTGTGTGAGTGTATGTGTGTGTGCGTGTGTGCATGCGTGTGTGCGTGTGTGTGTGTGTGCGTGTGTGTGTGTGTCCGTTCGGCTTGCAGAGATAAGAACACGGCCGTGGCAAGAAGTCCCTGCCTATCGTAAGAGGAGAATAATGGGTAGAAGTCGAGAGGTGAATAGTGTATGTGTGCTTGCGTGTGTGTGTTTGTGTGTGAGTGTGTGTGTGTGTCCGTTCGGCTCGCAGAGATAAGAATGCGTTCGTTGCAAGAAGGCCCTGCCTGTCTTAAGAGCCGACTAATGGATGGGAGTCGAGAGGTGTAGAGTGTGTGCGTGTGCGTGAGCGTTTGCGTGTGTGCGTTTGTGCCTGTGTGCGTGTGTTTGTGTGTGCGTGTATGTGTGTGTACGGTCGGCTCGCTGAAATGAGAACACGGCCGTGGCAAGAAGGCCCTGCCTGTCGTAAGAGGCGGCTAATGGGTAGGAGTCGAGAGGTGAAGAGGGTATGTGAGTGTGTGCGTGTGTGGGTGTGTGTGTGTTTGTGCGTGTGTAAGTGTGTGTGTGTATGTATGTGTGTGTCCATTCGGCTCGCAGAGATTAGAATACGGCCAAGGCAAGAAGGCCATGCCTGTCGTAAGAGGCGACTAATGGGTAGGAGTCGAGAGGTGAAGAGTGTATTTGTGTGCGTGTGTGTGTGCGTGTGTGTGCGTGTGTGCGTGCGTGTGTGTGTGAGTGTGTGTGTGTCCGTTCGGCTTGCAGAGATAAGAATACGTCCGAGGCAAGAAGGCCCTGCCTCTTGTAAGGGGCGACTAATAGGTAGGAGTCGAGAGGTGAATAGTGTATGTGTATGTGTGTGTGCGTGTGTGGGTGTGTGTGTGTTTGTACGTGTGTAAATGTGTGTGTGTATGTATGTGTGTGTCCATTCGGTTCGCAGAGATTAGAATACGGCCGAGGCAAGAAGGCTATGCCTGTCGTAAGAGGCGACTAATGGGTAGGAGTCGAGAGGTGAAAAGTGTATTTGTGTGTGTGCGTGTGTGTGCATGTGTGCGTGCTTGTGTGTGTGAGTGTGTGTGTGTCCGTTTGGCTTGCAGAGATAAGAATACGGCCGAGGCAAGAAGGCCCTGCCTGTCTTAAGAGGTGACTAATGGGTAGGAGTCGAGAGGTTGAGAGTGTGTGCGTGTGCGTGTGCGTGTGCGTGTGTGCGTGTGTGTGTGCGTGTGAGCGTGCGTGTGTGTTTGAGTGTGTGTGTGTATGTCCGTTCGGCTCGCAGAGATAAGAACATGGCCGTAGCAAGAAGGCCCTGCCTGTCGTAAGAGGCGACTAATGGGTAGGAGTCGAGAGGTAAAGAGTGTATGTGTGTGTGCGTGTGTGCGTGTGTGTGTGCGTGTGTGAGCGTGTGTGTATGTATGTGTGTCCGTTCGGCTTGCAGAGATAAGAATACGGCCGAGGCAAGAAGGCCCTGCCTGTCTTAAGAGGTGACTAATGGATAGGAGTCGAGAGGTGGAGAGTGTGTGCGTGTGCGTGTGCTTGTGCGTGTGTGCATGTGTGTGTGCGTGTGAGCGTGCGTGTGTGTGTGAGTGTGTGTGTATGTCCGTTCGGCTCTCAGAGATAAGAACATGGCCGTGGCAAGAAGGCCCTGCCTGTCGTAAAGGGCGACTAATGGGTAGGAGTCGAGAGGTGAAGAGTGTATGTGTGTGTGTACGTGTGTGCGTGTGTGTGTGCGTTTATGAGTATGTGTGTGTGTCCGTTCGGCTTGCAGAGATAAGAATACGTTTGTGGCAAGAAGTCCCTGAATGTCGTAAGAGGCGACTAATGGGTAGGAGTCGAGAGGTTAAGAGTGTATGTGTGTGTGAGTGTGTGTGTGCTCGTTCGGCTTGCAGAGATAAGAACACGGCCGAGGCAAGAAGACCCTGCCTGTCGTGAGAGACGACTAATAGGTAGGAGTCGAGAGGTGAAGAATGTATGTGTGTGTGCGTATGTGCGTGTTTGTGTGTGTTAGTGTATGTGTGTGTGCGTGTGTGCGTGCGTGTGTGCGTGTGTGTGTGAGTGTGTGTGTATGTGTGTGTCCGTTCGGCTTGCAGAGATAAGAACACGGCCGTGGCAAGAAGTCCCTGCCTGTCGTAAGAGGAGAATAATGAGTAGGAGTCGAGAGGTGAAGAGTGTGTGCGTGTGAGTGTGCGTGTTCGTGTGTGTGTGCGTGTGTGTGTGTCCGTTCGGCTTGCAGATATAAGAACACGGCCGTGGCAAGGAGTCCCTGCCTGTCGTAAGAGGAGAATAATGAGTAGGAGTCGAGAGGTGAAGAGTGTATGTGTGTGTGTGCGTGTGTGCGTACGTGTGTGAGTGTATGTGTGTGTGTGTGTGTGTGAGTGTGTGTGTGTCCGTTCGGCTTGCAGAGATAAGAACACGGCCGTGGCAAGAAGTCCCTGCCTTTCGTAAGAGGAGAATAATGGGTAGGAGTCGAGAGGTGAAGAGTGTGTGCGTGTGAGTGTGCGTGTGCGTGTGTGTGTGCGTGTGTGTGTGTGTCCGTTCGGCTTGCAGAGATAAGAACACGGCCGTGGCAAGAAGTCCCTGCCTGTCGTAAGAGGAGAATAATGGGTAGGAGTCGAGAGGTGAAGAGTGTATGTGTGTGTCTGCGTGTGTGCGTACGTGTGTGAGTGTGTGTGTGATTGTGTGTATGTGTCAGTGTGTGTGTGTCCGGTCGGCTCGCAGAGATAAGAACACGGCCGTGGCAAGAAGTCCCTGCTTGTCGTAAGAGGCGACTAATGAATAGGAGTCGAGAGGTGAAGAGTGTGTGCGTGTGAGTGTGCGTGTGCGTGTGTGTGTGCGTGTGTGTGTGTGTCCGTTCGGCTTGCAGAGATAAGAACACGGCCGTGGCAAGAAGTCCCTGCCTGTCGTAAGAGGAGAATAATGAGTAGGAGTCGAGAGGTGAAGAGTGTATGTGTGTGTGTGCGTGTGTGCGTACGTGTGTGAGTGTATGTGTGTGTGTGTGTGAGTGTGTGTGTGTCCGTTCGGCTTGCAGAGATAAGAACACGGCCGTGGCAAGAAGTCCCTGCCTGTCGTAAGAGGAGAATAATGGGTAGGAGTCGAGAGGTGAAGAGTGTGTGCGTGTGAGTGTGCGTGTGCGTGTGTGTGTTCGTGTGTGTGTGTGTCCGTTCGGCTTGCAGAGATAAGAACACGGCCGTGGCAAGAAGTCCCTGCCTGTCGTAAGAGGAGAATAATGGGTAGGAGTCGAGAGGTGAAGAGTGTATGTGTGTGTCTGCGTGTGTGCGTACGTGTGTGAGTGTGTGTGTGATTGTGTGTATGTGTCAGTGTGTGTGTGTCCGGTCGGCTCGCAGAGATAAGAATACGGCCAAGGCAAGAAGGCCCTGCCTGTCGTAAGAGGCGACTAATGGGTAGGAGTCGAGAGGTGGAGAGTGTGTGTGTATGCGTGTGTGTGTGTGTCCGTTCGGCTTGCAGAGATAAGAACACGGCCGTGGCAAGAAGTCCCTGCCTGTCGTAATAGGAGAATAATGGGTAGGAGTCGAGAGGTGAAGAGTGTATGTGTGTGTGTGCGTGTGTGCGTACGTGTGTGAGTGTGTGTGTGAATGTGTGTGTGTGTCAGTGTGTGTGTCCGTTCGGCTTTCAGAGATTAGAATACGGCCAAGGCAATAAGTCCATGCCTGTCGTAAGATGCGACTAATGAATAGGAGTCGAGAGGTGAAGAGTGTATGTGTCTTTGTGTGTGTGCTGTTACGTTCCAAATTTAAAGTAGAAAGTCCCACCTCTATTTTATCAAAATTTAAATAATTCAGGACGTGTAAGAGCGGTTGCCTATAATATATTATAAGCAAGGTGGCGAAAATAAAATTAGTAATTTTCAAATAGGGGTAATGTCTGGCAAATTGTGCTGAAGTTAAGGGAACACGTCCTTTTTTTTGTGAAGAAACTAATTTAGATCGTTCTTTCTAGAGTTATCTTGGAAGAATTGGGATCATAAAATTGAAATTTTTGTATCTCGGTATTATTCGGTGACCTCCGTGTGTCAAGTTGTCAAGTGTTCGGAAAGACGACGGAAAGAAAGGGATTCCAGGTTTGACGGTGTTACTGAAAGTTTGGGCTAGATTAAAAACGGCATTTTGTTTTTTTGCTTTTGCTGCTGTTCCATGTGGGATCTGGACTAGTCCGAACCGTGTGGATATTCAAGGGGATTTGCTGCCTTCGTGGAAGGGTTTTTTTTGGAATATCCACAATTTCGCTAAAAAAAAGCGGATCTACAGTACACGTGAATACTGGGAGTCGTATTTAGATCAAGAAATTAGCCTTAATCACGAGTCCAAATAGCCGACTACGCTTCGGTCCAATTTGGGATATTTCAAACCCCTAATCTGGCTAAGAAGGGGTTGGTTTGTTTGTTGTTTTTTTCTGCTTCTTCTTCTTCGTATTTTTCCGTCTGGCTGTAATTTTCAACTTTTCAACATTGTCACACAAGTCTATGTACATCGGCAATCGTATGGGATTTTGGATTGAAGACACGCTGAACTATAACTGGAATTCCACGCGGTGAAGTATATGAAAATTCGAGGTATGGATCGATAATTAATTTTCAACGGAAGATTTAAGCGCCGTCTAATTTGGTTTGCGGAATACAATAGTTTTTTTTTTTTTTAAAGATTATTTGCTGTTAGTTTTTATTTTCATATTTACAAATACTTTACAGATTTTTTTTAAAGATAATTTGCAGTTTATTTTATTAATTCAATATTTACACATACCTATTTTAATTTTGTAAACTGCGTCTAAGGGGGGGTTATATATTTGAGATTTATTTTTTTTATATTATTTTCTGCGCACGCACTTGAGCTCACGTGGTGTCCTATTTGCGTTAATTATTTTTTTTTGGTTGGTATTGAACCGCACACCCCTTAGCGTCCGGTACTTTTGATACGTCTTACCTTTCATTTTGTTCTGTTAAATAGAAATAACTTATGAATTTTTGTTAGGCAAGTAGAAGCCGCATTTTTATATTATTTTTTTTAAGCCTATGGTAAAGTTAAATAATATTGTAATATGTAATATGTATGTATTTATTTTCAACTATCTTGGGAATCTATTTATTAAAATTGACTAAATTCTAATCTGACAATTTCATTTATTTTTTTTTTATTTATTCAGGTTGTATACTGTTACTTAGTATTTTAGTAGTAAACCTATTGGTAAGTTGGTGGTTTATTGAATAGTAACGTAGGGAAGGCTTTGGGCCAATTTACCTGGCGCCCCTGATATAACTTCGGATTTTTTTGTTTTGTGGACCGCACGACCATCTCCACTGTTTTGTCTAGCCGCGAGCCATTCCCAGACTGTCACCGTATAGTACTTTTCTTTCCGGGTGTACGTCTGATTTATATTTGGTACATTTTGTAATTTTTTTTATATAGATTCGGTTTTGTACGCCACATATTTTGGCGCCCAACGTGGGGCCCTTAATTAATTAACCTTTTTTTGTCAACCCCTTGTGTAGATTCCTTTTAATTAGTTAACCTAACGTGTTTGGGCTTTAATTGACTAACTTTGATTTATTTACTTTACCACTGGTTTTGCACTTAGTAGTAGTCTTAGAACTTCGTGTTTAGTGGAAGTGTATGCCAAGAAGTGCTTACTAGTTTTTTTTTGTGTGACGTGAAGTTGGAAGAAGCCAAAAATGGAACTTAAAAGAAGATACTTTGAAGTGGTGTTGTGGAACTTAGAAGAATTATGGATATATTAGGACTTTGAAATATTTCTATTTCAGTTGGAGTTCAAATTTATTTTTTTGAGAAGTTGGACTTCGAAATTCTACATTGTGGTTTAACTTACTTATGTTAGGGAATGTAAAATCTTTTTTTGAGATTATGTTGTGACTTGTAATTTGTTCTGAAACAATGAAATTTTGAAAATCTTTTGTGAAATTTTATAGATTGAATAAAGCGACTATTACTTTTATTTTGCTTTTGGTTTGCTCCCATTAATAAAGTAAACTGTACCTGTGTGTTTTTTTTTAAATTTTGAACTTTGGCAAGATGGTGCGAAAACTTGTACCCAACTACTTAAGGAAAGAGGAACTGGAATATGAACTCAAAATTCGTGGAGTGTCTACTGGCACTGTTGAGTCTATGAGGTCTAGTCTGTCTGATGCACTTAGTCGTGAGGCAGCAAATGAAAGCTTTAGATATCCTGAGCACCCATTCACCTTTTCACAGGATAAAACTGCAATCGAGACTAAACTTGCGGAGCTGAATACGGCTGTTGGAAAGTTTGCCGGAACTCCTACTAGTGCTGAGTCCTTGAGATTGCGGACACAGATTAATCATGTCTTGGGGAGAATTGATCTTATGGTATTGCCAACAGGTGATGATGCAGACGCAGCCCAGGTTGTTAAGTCAGACTTTCTTGCTGAGATTTTGAAGTTGTCACAGGATTTACATGATAAGCAGCATCCAATCGGATCTGGTTCGGTACCAGTAGCGCTCGATGTGATTTCGGTTTTAAATCAGTCTTTTCAGGCAGGGGTAGGACAAGTTCATGCTTCTTCTCCTGGAGCGATGTCACAAGCTGGTAATAATGTTCTTTCAGGGTCTGTCTCTAGTTTTTCTTCTGGGATGATACTTCCTCATAAATGGGGAATAGAAAAGTTTTCAGGTTCTGCTAGGGGTATGTCTATTTCTGCATTTTTTGAGATGGTGAATGAATTGAGTCTCGCTCGTCATGTACCAGATAGTATACTTTTGGAATCAGGTATAGATTTATTTTCGGATAAAGCCTATCAGTTTTATAAAGATGTTCGTCTACGTGTAGGGAGTTGGGCTGAATTAGTTGAAGAGTTTCGTAGGGAGTACCTGTCAGCTCACCATGGGGAAGCGCTTTTTGAAGAGCTTCGGAGGAGAACTCAGCATTCGTCTGAGACTATTGGAGTTTACTTGGCAATAATGAATAGTTACTTTAATCGCTTGCGTTGTCATGTTCCAGAGGAAGTTAAATTGTCTATAGTTATTAGGAATTTGCATCCGTTCTATCAAGATAGATTACGTGATCCTTTGCCAGCTACCTTGGAGGAACTTCGTGTTCTATGTCGCAGTATGGAGGAAAGACGTGATTGTATTAGGAACTATGTTGAACCGAATAGTAGGAAAATGAATACTCTGGAAAAGGACCTAGCTTATATCAGTGTGGATGCTGAAAGTTTTAGTAGTGTTAGTGAGGGTCCTGTTGCTTCATCCGAATCGGAGTCGGCTAGAGGAAAGTTTAGGACTTTAATCTGTTATCGTTGTAATCAGTCAGGCCATAAGGCAGTAGGGTGTCTAATGAAGAAGGAGGCTGTTCACTGTTTTAAGTGTAAGAAAGAAGGGTTTACAGTCAGAACTTGTCCTTCGTGTAATTCGGGAAACGGAAGGAAGCGCACCTAACTGGTCGAAGAGGTGTTGCCGACGTTGACTCGACCAACCTACGTCCTATTTTAGACTTTATTTTACATCATTCCGAAGGAGATGAACGTCCATATTTGAAAGTTAAAGTCTTAGGAAAGGAAATGTTGGGATTATTGGATTCTGGTGCTTCAAAGACCATTGTAGGAAGAACTGGTTGGAAATTTTTACAAAACTTGGGTTTAGAGTTGGATACTTCGAAGAAGACCGTTTGTAGAGTGGCGAATGGTCAGATGTGTGAATCGTTGGGGGAATGTTTAGTACCTTTCATGGTTAGGGATCGCTTGCGTGTCTTGTCAGTATTAGTTATTTTGGACGTACCGCACATTCTGATTTTAGGATCTGATTTTTGGCGTGTTATGGGTATCGTTCCAGATTTGAGGCATAACGAATGGTATTTTTCGGACGCTCCAGCAATGGTAGGTTCAGTGGATCATCTCCGAGGTCAAACTATTTTGACCGATGCAGAGAAGTCGCAATTGGATGAAGTTATTAATAGAAGTCGTGAACTAATGGGCACTTCTCTTGGTTGTACTGATGTCACTGAGCATGTGATTGTTTGTAAATCTGCACCCATAAAACAACGTTACTATCCTGTATCCCCAGTAATCCAAAGCCATATTGATAAAGAGCTAGAAGATATGTTGGCGAAAGGAGTAGTGGAGCGATCGAATAGTGCTTGGTCGTCCCCGATTCTCTTGGTGAAGAAAAAGGTTCCAGAAGGTGAAGAACCAAAATGGAGGTTCTGCGTAGACTATCGAAAGCTTAATGCCGTAACAGAGAGGGATGGCTACCCATTACCGTACATCTCTAATATTTTAAATAAATTGAAGAACGCGCATTATCTTTCCACCATAGACATTAAGTCGGCGTATTGGCAGGTACCTGTTGCTAAGGCTTCCAGGCCTTATACTGCTTTTACGGTTCCTGGTCGAGGTCTTTTCAGTTTTGCAGAATGCCTTTTGAATTACATAATGCCCCGGCTACATGGCAGAGGTTGATAGATCGTGTCCTCGGTCCGGAGTTGGAACCCTATGTTTTTACTTACTTGGATGACGTGGTCATCGTGACAAAGTCTATTGAAGAACATGTAAGGATCTTAGAGGAAGTCTTTAGACGCTTGAGAGAAGCTAAGTTAACCGTTAGCTGGGATAAATGTCAATTTTGTAGACCGGAACTAAAGTATTTGGGTCATGTGGTTGATAGGAATGGACTACATGTTGATGGTGATAAGGTCAAGGCTATGCTACGTATCCCAACACCCACATCCGTCAAGGAAGTTCGTAGCATCATAGGCACATTTTCCTGGTATCGAAGATTTATTCCTTCCTTTGCGACACTACTAGCTCCAATTACAGCGATATTGAAGAAAGGAAGAAAATTCAATTGGACCCCGAGTTGTGAAGAATCTTTTCAGAAAATAAAAGAATGTCTAGTTTCTGCTCCGATACTTAATTGTCCTGACTACAATTTGCCTTTTGTTGTCCAATGTGATGCCTCAGGATATGAAGTGGGCGCCGTGTTATTGCAGCCAGGCCCGGATGGTGACGAAGTAATTAGTTTCCTGAGCAGATCACTAACGCGTCAAGAAAGGAATTTTTCCACGACGGAACGGGAATGTTTAGCTGTGTTATGGGCAGTCGAAAAACTGCGTCCTTATTTGGAGGGTGTTCCGTTTACGGTCGTGACTGATCACGCATCCCTCGTATGGCTTCAAAATTTGAAGGATCCTACTGGAAGATTATCTCGATGGGCGGTAAGATTGCAACAATATGACTTTAAGATTGTGCATCGGAAAGGAAAAGAACATGTTGTCCCCGATTTGTTATCTCGGTCAGTTCCCGTGCTTGATATGGTTGAAGAGGTTGTACCGCTTCCTAGTGGTGATAGTTGGTATGATAAACTTTGTAGAAAAATCGGGTCTAATCCCTTGAAGTATCCTCAGTGGAGAATGTCTGGTGGCAAACTTTATAAATACATCCGTCCCAGTCATGGATTTTTGGTCGAGGAAGTGGACAATTGGAAGGAAGTCGTTCCTAAGGGTCAACGATTGGAAGTGCTGAAGTTGTGTCATGATAGTCCTTTAGCAGGTCATATGGGGATCCTGAAAACTTATAAGCGTATTAACGAGAAGTATTTTTGGCCGAAACTGCGGAGTGATGTGTCTCGTTACGTTAGACGTTGCTCACTGTGTGCCATGCATAAGATGGAACAAGGTAAGCCCAAAGGCTTTATGACTCCTCAACCTAAAGCTACTCAACCATGGGAGATAGTAGCAACCGATCTTATGGGACCTTTCCCAAGATCAACTCAAGGCTATAAGTTTATCTTAGTGGTAATGGATGTGTTTAGTAAATTTTCTTTGGTATTTCCGTTGCGATCCTCAAAAGCCGTGCATGTCGTTAAGAAAATAGAAGAAGAAGTTTTTCTCGTATTTGGAGTTCCACGTCTGTTACTATGTGATAATGGTGTCCAGTATACTTCGGGTATTTTCAAGAAAATGATGGAAACCTATGGTGTCTCAGTTCGTTATAATGCGTTGTATCATCCACAGTGCAATCCATCTGAACGCTATAACCGAACCCTTAAAACAATGATGGCAACTTATATAGCTGACAACCATAAGAAGTGGGATGAAAATTTGGCGAAACTAGCATGTGCTACGCGCACTGCATACCACGAGTCGACTGGTCAAGATCCCTACTTCATAAATTTCGGTCGGAAGATGGTAGTGGATGGACGAGATTTTTCCCGAAAGGACAAACTCGGAGACCCGGAGGACGAAGTAGCTAAAATGGGATATAATCGATCGCGTGGACTCCAGGAATTATTTGTTGATGTTAGAAAACGTTTAGATAAAGCTTCGGCTAAGTGTGAGAAGACCTATAATCTACGGAGACGTCCAGAGGAATTTCAGCCCCATCAGTCAGTATGGCGGAGAAATTTTGTGTTGTCAGATGCCGCTAAATATTTCACGAAAAAGTTAGCTCCTAGATGGATAGGACCCTACTTCGTGAAGAAGAAAGTTTCACCCTGGACATATAGTTTAGAGGATGAAAATGGCAAGGATCAAGGTATTTGGAATATTAAGGATTTAAGGATTAGTAACCCGACTGGTGATCCCGATAGGATTTAGGTCGGAGTAGAACGGACTAGCAAAGTTTTGTCTAGTCTAAGTAAATTTAGTTAGTCTTCTGAAATTGGTTGTGTTTTTTTTTTTTGTTGTGTCCGTGAAGGATGACTGAGTGTTGGCTATGATCGGTTCTTAGGATGTATTTGGATGGTCAACCGATTCGTTTTTTTTTTTGTGTTAGGTAGCCAATACGAAGTCGTAGGGTTGCGGTAGCCTTAATTTCTTTTGATTTATGGAATTGAATGTCACTTAGGTTTGGTCAGAAATATGTTGTCTTCGATGATATGGCGTTGGGATTTGTTTTGATGTTAGTAAGCCATTCTATTTAATTGGGATTTTTTCGAAGCCACATAATTATGTTTTGGTGAATCTAGTTGGATAATAGCTTAGTTTTGGATGATTCACTAAATTTCGTTGTATACGGATTTAAATTCTGGAAGACCTATCTCATTTTTATTTTAATGAACAATTGGAATTACACTACTGTTTCGGTAGATGTTTCTCGCAGTATCAGTAAGAGTGGAATGGTGGAGAGTTTCTTATGGACTCATGTTATGCGAGGTATAGTGAAGTACTAGCGATGCCCCAGAGCTGGGAGGTCGCGAATAAGGGCAACATCCAGTAACCGACCGAATCAGTGTTGTCAGATTGACGTTGGAATTTGAAACTATTCTACTTGATCTCATACGATGAGAGATGACTGTTGTGTGGAAGTGGAGTAAGTGTTGTAAGTAAGTTGTTGCTTTGTGCGTGTGGTTTGAGATTGGTATGTCTTTCGTTGTCCAAGTACTTGCGCATGGTGAAGACGGTGTGGATGATGATTGTGTTGTGGACTTCGCTCGGAGTTTAGGTAGTGCGTCGCTAGCGCGAGGGAAAATTTTCTTCGTCTAGTTTTTCCTCGTAAATTTTCCTCTGGGAAAGGGAGGTGTTGTTACGTTCCAAATTTAAAGTAGAAAGTCCCACCTCTATTTTATCAAAATTTAAATAATTCAGGACGTGTAAGAGCGGTTGCCTATAATATATTATAAGCAAGGTGGCGAAAATAAAATTAGTAATTTTCAAATAGGGGTAATGTCTGGCAAATTGTGCTGAAGTTAAGGGAACACGTCCTCTTTTTTGTGAAGAAACTAATTTAGATCGTTCTTTCTAGAGTTATCTTGGAAGAATTGGGATCATAAAATTGAAATTTTTGTATCTCGGTATTATTCGGTGACCTCCGTGTGTCAAGTTGTCAAGTGTTCGGAAAGACGACGGAAAGAAAGGGATTCCAGGTTTGACGGTGTTACTGAATGGTTGGGCTAGATTAAAAACGGCATTTTGTTTTTTTGCTTTTGCTGCTGTTCCATGTGGGATCTGGACTAGTCCGAACCGTGTGGATATTCAAGGGGATTTGCTGCCTTCGTGGAAGGGTTTTTTTTGGAATATCCACAATTTCGCTAAAAAAAAAGCGGATCTACAGTACACGTGAATACCGGGAGTCGTATTTAGATCAAGAAATTAGCCTTAATCACGAGTCCAAATAGCCGACTACGCTTCGGTCCAATTTGGGATATTTCAAACCCCTAATCTGGCTAAGAAGGGGTTGGTTTGTTTGTTGTTTTTTTCTGCTTCTTCTTCTTCGTATTTTTCCGTCTGGCTGTAATTTTCAACTTTTCAACATTGTCACACAAGTCTATGTACATCGGCAATCGTATGGGATTTTGGATTGAAGACACGCTGAACTATAACTGGAATTCCACGCGGTGAAGTATATGAAAATTCGAGGTATGGATCGATAATTAATTTTCAACGGAAGATTTAAGCGCCGTCTAATTTGGTTTGCGGAATACAATAGTTTTTTTTTTTTAAAGATTATTTGCTGTTAGTTTTTATTTTCATATTTACAAATACTTTACAGATTTTTTTTAAAGATAATTTGCAGTTTATTTTATTAATTCAATATTTACACATACCTATTTTAATTTTGTAAACTGCGTCTAAGGGGGGGTTATATATTTGAGATTTATTTTTTTTATATTATTTTCTGCGCACGCACTTGAGCTCACGTGGTGTCCTATTTGCGTTAATTATTTTTTTTTGGTTGGTATTGAACCGCACACCCCTTAGCGTCCGGTACTTTTGATACGTCTTACCTTTCATTTTGTTCTGTTAAATAGAAATAACTTATGAATTTTTGTTAGGCAAGTAGAAGCCGCATTTTTATATTATTTTTTTTTAAGCCTATGGTAAAGTTAAATAATATTGTAATATGTAATATGTATGTATTTATTTTCAACTATCTTGGGAATCTATTTATTAAAATTGACTAAATTCTAATCTGACAATTTCATTTATTTTTTTTTTATTTATTCAGGTTGTATACTGTTACTTAGTATTTTAGTAGTAAACCTATTGGTAAGTTGGTGGTTTATTGAATAGTAACGTAGGGAAGGCTTTGGGCCAATTTACCTGGCGCCCCTGATATAACTTCGGATTTTTTTGTTTTGTGGACCGCACGACCATCTCCACTGTTTTGTCTAGCCGCGAGCCATTCCCAGACTGTCACCGTATAGTACTTTTCTTTCCGGGTGTACGTCTGATTTATATTTGGTACATTTTGTAATTTTTTTTATATAGATTCGGTTTTGTACGCCACAGTGCGTGTGTTTGTGTGTGTGTGAGTATGTGTGTGTATTTGTGTGTGTGTCCGTTTGGCTTGCAGAGATAAGAATACGGCCGAGGCAAGAAGGCCCTCTCTCTTGTAAGGGGCGACTAATAGGTAGGAGTCGAAAGGTGAATAGTGTATGTGTGTGTGTGTGTGTGCGTGTGTGGGTATGTGTGTGTTTGTGCGTGTGTAAGTGTGTGTGTGTGTATGTATGTGTGTGTCCATTCGGCTCGCAGAGATTAGAATACGGCCGACGCAAGAAGGTCATGCCTGTCTTAAGAGGCGACTAATGGATAGGAGTCGAAAGGTGGAGAGTGTATACGTGTGTGCGCGTGTGTGCGTGCGTGTGTGTGTGTGTTCTTGTATGTGTGTGTGTGAGTGTGTGTGTGTCTGGTCGGCTCGCAGAGATTTACAACATGGCCGTGGCAGGAAGGCCCTGCCTGTCGTAAGATGCGACTAATGGGTAGGAGTCGAGAGGTGAAGAGTGTATATGTGTGTGTGCGTGTGTGCTTGTGTGCGTTCGGTTTGCAGAGATAAGAACATGGCCGTGGCAGGAAGGCCCTGCCTGTCGTAAGAGGTGACTAATGGGTAGGAGTCGAGAGGTGAAGAGTGTATGTGTGTGTGTGTGCATGTGTGCGTGTGTGTGCGTGTATGAGTGTGTGTGTATGTGTGTGTGTCCGTCTGGCTTGCAGAGGTAAGAATACGGCCAAGGCAAGAAGACCCTGCCAGTTGTAAGGGGCGACTAATAGGTAGGAGTCGAGAGGTGAAGAGTGTATGTGTGTGTCTGCGTGTGTGCGTGTGTTTGTGCGTGTGTGAGTATGTGTGTGTCCGTTCGGCTTGCAGAGATAAGAATACGTCCGTGGCAAGAAGGCCCTGCCTGTCTTAAGAGGCGACTAATGGATAGGAGTCGAGAGGTGGAAAGTGTGTGCGTGTGCCTGTGCGTGTGTGCGTGTGTGCCTGTGTGCGTGTGTTTGTGTGTGCGTGTGTGTGTGTCTGTTCGGCTTTCAGAGATAAGAACACGGCCGTGGCAAGAAGTCCCTACCTGTCGTAAGAGGAGAATAATGGGTAGGAGTCGAGAGGTGAATAGTGTATGTGTGTGTGTGTGCGTGTGTAAGTGTGTGTGTGTGTGTGTGTGTGAGTGTGTGTGTGTGTCCGTTCGGCTCGCAGAGATCAGAATACGTCCGTGGCAAGAAGGCCTTGCCTGTCTTAAGAGGCGACTAATGGATAGGAGTCGAAAGGTGGAGAGTGTGTGCTTGTGCGTGTGCGTGTGCGTGTGTGCGTTTGGCTTGCAGAGATAAGAACACGACCGTGGCAAGAAGTCCCTGCCTGTCGTAAGATGCGACTAATGGGTAGGAGTCGAGAGGTGAAGAGTGTATATGTGTGTGTGCGTGTGTGCTTGTGTGCGTTCGGTTTGCAGAGATAAGAACATGGCCGTGGCAGGAAGGCCCTGCCTGTCGTAAGAGGTGACTAATGGGTAGGAGTCGAGAGGTGAAGAGTGTATGTGTGTGTGTGTGCATGTGTGCGTGTGTGTGCGTGTATGAGTGTGTGTGTATGTGTGTGTGTCCGTCTGGCTTGCAGAGGTAAGAATACGGCCAAGGCAAGAAGACCCTGCCAGTTGTAAGGGGCGACTAATAGGTAGGAGTCGAGAGGTGAAGAGTGTATGTGTGTGTGTGTGTGAGTGTGTGTGTGTTCGTTCGGCTTGCAGAGATAAGAACACGGCCGAGGCAAGAAGACCCTGCTTGTCGTGAGAGACGACCAATAGGTAGGAGTCGAGAGGTGAAGAATGTATGTGTGTGTGCGTATGTGCGTGTTTGTGTGTGTGTGAGTATGTGTGTGTGTCCGTTCGGCTTGCAGAGATAAGAATACGTTTGTGGCAAGAAGTCCCTGAATGTCGTAAGAGGCGACTAATGGGTAGGAGTCGAGAGGTTAAGAGTGTATGTGTGTGTGTGTGTGAGTGTGTGTGTGTTCGTTCGGCTTGCAGAGATAAGAACACGGCCGAGGCAAGAAGACCCTGCTTGTCGTGAGAGACGACTAATAGGTAGGAGTCGAGAGGTGAAGAATGTATGTGTGTGTGCGTATGTGCGTGTTTGTGTGTGTGAGTGTATGTGTGTGTGCGTGTGTGCGTGCGTGTGTGCGTGTGTGTGTGAGTGTGTGTGTGTGTATGTGTGTGTCCGTTCGGCTTGCAGAGATAAGAACACGGCCGTGGCAAGAAGTCCCTGCCTGTCGTAAGAGGAGAATAATGGGTAGGAGTCGAGAAGTGAAGAGTGTGTGCGTGTGCGTGTGCGTGTGCGTGTGCGTGTGCGTGTGTGTGTGTGCGTGTGTGTGTGTCCGTTTGGCTTGCAGAGATAAGAACACGGCCGTGGCAAGAAGTCCCTGCCTGTCGTAAGAGGCGACTAATGAATAGGAGTCGAGAGGTGAAGAGCGTATGTGTGTGTGTGTGTGTGCTTGTGTGCGTGTGTTTGTGCGTGTGTGAGTGTGTGTGTGTGCGTGTGTGCGAACGTGCGTGTGTGTGTGTGTGTTTGTCCGCTCGGCTTCCAGAGATAAGAATACGGCCGGGGCAAGAAGGCCCTGCCTCTCTTAAGAGGCGACTAATGGATAGGAATCGAGAGGTGGAGAGTGTGTGCGTGTGTGCGTATGTGCGTGTGTGCCTGTGTGCGTGTGTTTGTGTGTGCGTGTGTGTGTGTCCGTTCGGCTTGCAGAGATAAGAACACGGCCGTGGCAAGAAGTCCCTGCCTGTCGTAAGAGGAGAATAATGGGTAGAAGTCGAGAGGTGAATACTGTATGTGTGCTTGCGTGTGTGCGTGTGTGTGAGTGTGTGTGTGTGTCCGTTCGGCTCGCAGAGATAAGAACACAGCCGTGGCAAGAAGTCCCTGAATGTCGTAAGAGGCGACTAATGGATAGGAGTCGAGAGGTGGAGACTGTGTGCGTGTACGTGTGCGTGTGCGTGTGTGCGTGTGTGCCTGTGTGCGTGTTTTTGTGTGTGCGTGTGTGTGTGTGTGTGTGTCCGTTCGGCTTGCAGAGATAAGAACACGCCCGTGGCAAGAAGTCCCTGCCTGTCGTAAGAGGAGAATAATGGGTAGAAGTCGAGAGGTGAATACTGTATGTGTGTGTGCGTGTGTGCGTGCGTGTGTGCGTGTGTGTGTGAGTGTGTGTGTGTATGTGTGTGTCCGTTCGGCTTGCAGAGATAAGAACACGGCCGTGGCAAGAAGTCCCTGCCTGTCGTAAGAGGAGAATAATGGGTAGGAGTCGAGAGGTGAAGAGTGTGTGCGTGTGCGTGTGCGTGTGCGTGTGTGTGTGTGCGTGTGTGTGTGTCCGTTTGGCTTGCAGAGATAAGAACACGGCCGTGGCAAGAAGTCCCTGCCTGTCGTAAGAGGCGACTAATAAATAGGAGTCGAGAGGTGAAGAGCGTATGTGTGTGTGTGTGTGTGCTTGTGTGCGTGTGTTTGTGCGTGTGTGAGTGTGTGTGTGCGTGTATGCGAACGTGCGTGTGTGTGTGTGTGTGTTTGTCCGCTCGGCTTCCAGAGATAAGAATACGGCCGGGGCAAGAAGGCCCTGCCTCTCTTAAGAGGCGACTAATGGATAGGAATCGAGAGGTGGAGAGTGTGTGCGTGTGTGCGTATGTGCGTGTGTGCCTGTGTGCGTGTGTTTGTGTGTGCGTGTGTGTGTGTCCGTTCGGCTTGCAGAGATAAGAACACGGCCGTGGCAAGAAGTCCCTGCCTGTCGTAAGAGGAGAATAATGGGTAGAAGTCGAGAGGTGAATACTGTATGTGTGCTTGCGTGTGTGCGTGTGTGTAAGTGTGTGTGTGTGTCCGTTCGGCTCGCAGAGATAAGAACACGGCCGTGGCAAGAAGTCCCTGAATGTCGTAAGAGGCGACTAATGGATAGGAGTCGAGAGGTGGAGACTGTGTGCGTGTACGTGTGCGTGTGCGTGTGTGCGTGTGTGCCTGTGTGCGTGTTTTTGTGTGTGCGTGTGTGTGTGTGTGTGTGTCCGTTCGGCTTGCAGAGATAAGAACACGCCCGTGGCAAAAAGTCCCTGCCTGTCGTAAGAGGAGAATAATGGGTAGGAGTCGAGAGGTGAAGAGTGTGTGCGTGTGAGTGTGCGTGTTCGTGTGTGTGTGCGTGTGTGTGTGTCCGTTCGGCTTGCAGATATAAGAACACGGCCGTGGCAAGAAGTCCCTGCCCGTCGTAAGAGGAGAATAATGGGTAGGAGTCGAGAGGTGAAGAGTGTATGTGTGTGTGTGCGTGTGTGCGTACGTGTGTGAGTGTATGTGTGTGTGTGTGAGTGTGTGTGTGTCCGTTCGGCTTGCAGAGATAAGAACACGGCCGTGGCAAGAAGTCCCTGCCTGTCGTAAGAGGCGACTAATGGATAGGAGTCGAGAGGTGGAGAGTGTGTGCGTGTGCGTGTACGTGTGCTTGTGTGCGTGTGTGCCTGTGTGCGTGTGTTTGTCTGTGCGTGTGTGTGTGTGTCCGTTCGACTCGCAGAGATAAGAATACGTCCGTGGCAAGAAAGCCCTGCCTGTCTTAAGAGGCGACTAATGGATAGGAATCGAGAGGTGGAGAGTGTGTGCGTGTGTGCGTGTGTGCGTGTGTGCCTGTGTGCGTGTTTTTGTGTGTGCGTGTGTGTGTGTGTTCGTTCGGCTTGCAGAGATAAGAACACGGCCGTGGCAAGAAGTCCCTGCCTATCGTAAGAGGAGAATAATGGGTAGAAGTCGAGAGGTGAATAGTGTATGTGTGCTTGCGTGTGTGTGTTTGTGTGTGAGTGTGTGTGTGTGTGTCCGTTCGGCTAGCAGAGATAAGAATGCGTTCGTGGCAAGAAGGCCCTGCCTGTCTTAAGAGGCGACTAATGGATGGGAGTCGAGAGGTGTAGAGTGTGTGCGTGTGCGTGAGCGTTTGCGTGTGTGCGTTTGTGCCTGTGTGCGTGTGTTTGTGTGTGCGTGTATGTGTGTGTACGGTCGGCTCGCTGAAATGAGAACACGGCCGTGGCAAGAAGGCCCTGCCTGTCGTAAGAGGCGACTAATGGGTAGGAGTCGAGAGGTGAAGAGGGTATGTGAGTGTGTGCGTGTGTGGGTGTGTGTGTGTTTGTGCGTGTGTGTATGTATGTGTGTGTCCATTCGGCTCGCAGAGATTAGAATACGGCCAAGGCAAGAAGGCCATGCCTGTCGTAAGAGGCGACTAATGGGTAGGAGTCGAGAGGTTAAGAGTGTATTTGTGTGTGTGTGTGTGCGTGTGTGTGCGTGTGTGCGTGCGTGTGTGTGTGAGTGTGTGTGTGTCCGTTCGGCTTGCAGAGATAAGAATACGTCCGAGGCAAGAAGGCCCTGCCTCTTGTAAGGGGAGACTAATAGGTAGGAGTCGAGAGGTGAATGGTGTATGTGTATGTGTGTGTGCGTGTGTGGGTGTGTGTGTGTTTGTACGTGTGTAAATGTGTGTGTGTATGTATGTGTGTGTCCATTCGGTTCGCAGAGATTAGAATACGGCCGAGGCAAGAAGGCTATGCCTGTCGTAAGAGGCGACTAATGGGTAGGAGTCCAGAGGTGAAAAGTGTATTTGTGTGTGTGCGTGTGTGTGCATGTGTGCGTGCTTGTGTGTGTGAGTGTGTGTGTGTCCGTTTGGCTTGCAGAGATAAGAATACGGCCGAGGCAAGAAGGCCCTGCCTGTCTTAAGAGGTGACTAATGGATAGGAGTCGAGAGGTTGAGAGTGTGTGCGTGTGCGTGTTTGTGTGTGCGTGTGTGTGTGTGCGTGTGTGAGCGTGTGTGTATGTATGTGTGTCCGTTCGGCTTGCAGAGATAAGAATACGGCCCAGGCAAGAAGGCCCTGCCTGTCTTAAGAGGTGACTAATGGATAGGGGTCGAGAGGTGGGGAGTGTGTGCGTGTGCGTGTGCGTGTGCGTGTGTGAATGTGTGTGTGCGTGTGAGCGTGCGTGTGTGTGTGAGTGTGTGTGTATGTCCGTTCGGCTCTCAGAGATAAGAACATGGCCGTGGCAAGAAGGCCCTGCCTGTCGTAAAGGGCGACTAATGGGTAGGAGTCGAGAGGTTAAGAGTGTATGTGTGTGTGTGTGTGTGAGTGTGTTTGTGTTCGTTCGGCTTGCAGAGATAAGAACACGGCCGAGGCAAGAAGACCCTGCTTGTCGTGAGAGACGACTAATAGGTAGGAGTCGAGAGGTGAAGAATGTATGTGTGTGTGCGTATGTGCGTGTTTGTGTGTGTGAGTGTATGTGTGTGTGCGTGTGTGCGTGCGTGTGTGCGTGTGTGTGTGAGTGTGTGTGTGTATGTGTGTGTCCGTTCGGCTTGCAGAGATAAGAACACGGCCGTGGCAAGAAGTCCCTGCCTGTCGTAAGAGGAGAATAATGGGTAGGAGTCGAGAGGTGAAGAGTGTGTGCGTGTGCGTGTGCGTGTGCGTGTGTGTGTGTGCGTGTGTGTGTCCGTTTGGCTTGCAGAGATAAGAACACGGCCGTGGCAAGAAGTCCCTGCCTGTCGTAAGAGGCGACTAATGAATAGGAGTCGAGAGGTGAAGAGCGTATGTGTCTTTGTGTGTGTGCGTGTGTTTTTGCGTGTGTGAGTATGTGTGTGTATTTGTGTGTGTCTGTCAGTTTGGCTTGCAGAGATAAGAATACGGCCAAGGCAAGAAGGCCCTGAATGTCGTAAGAGGCGACTTATGGGTAGGAGTCGAGAGGTTAAGAGTGTATGTGTGTGTGTGTGTGTGAGTGTGTGTGTGTCCGTTCGGCTTGCAGAGATAAGAACACGGCCGAGGCAAGAAGACCCTGCCTGTCGTGAGAGACGACTAATAGGTAGGAGTCGAGAGGTGAGGAATGTATGTGTGTGTGCGTATGTGCGTGTTTGTGTGTGTGAGTGTATGTGTGTGTGCGTGTGTGCGTGCGTGTGTGCGTGTGTGTGTGAGTGTGTGTGTATGTGTGTGTCCGTTCGGCTTGCAGAGATAAGAACACGGCCGTGGCAAGAAGTCCCTGCCTGTCGTAAGAGGAGAATAATGAGTAGGAGTCGAGAGGTGAAGAGTGTGTGCGTGTGAGTGTGCGTGTTCGTGTGTGTGTGCGTGTGTGTGTGTCCGTTTGGCTTGCAGAGATAAGAACACGGCCGTGGCAAGAAGTCCCTGCCTGTCGTAAGAGGCGACTAATGAATAGGAGTCGAGAGGTGAAGAGCGTATGTGTCTTTGTGTGTGTGCGTGTGTTTTTGCATGTGTGAGTATGTGTGTGTATTTGTGTGTGTGTCAGTTTGGCTTGCAGAGATAAGAATACGGCCAAGGCAAGAAGGCCCTGCCTGGCGTGAGAGACGACTAATAGGTAGGAGTCGAGAGGTGAAGAATGTATGTGTGTGTGCGTATGTGCGTGTTTGTGTGTGTGAGTGTATGTGTGTGTGCGTGTGTGCGTGCGTGTGTGCGTGTGTGTGTGTGT
The DNA here is from genome assembly GCF_040954645.1 of Diabrotica undecimpunctata. Taxonomy (NCBI): domain Eukaryota; kingdom Metazoa; phylum Arthropoda; class Insecta; order Coleoptera; family Chrysomelidae; genus Diabrotica; species Diabrotica undecimpunctata. The sequence continues at coordinate 3,899,232 of NW_027311886.1, read as the reverse complement.
GTGCGTGTGTGTGTGTCCGTTCGGCTTGCAGAGATAAGAACACGGCCGTGGCAAGAAGTCCCTGCCTATCGTAAGAGGAGAATAATGGGTAGAAGTCGAGAGGTGAATAGTGTATGTGTGCTTGCGTGTGTGTGTTTGTGTGTGAGTGTGTGTGTGTGTCCGTTCGGCTCGCAGAGATAAGAATGCGTTCGTTGCAAGAAGTACCTGCCTGTCTTAAGAGCCGACTAATGGATGGGAGTCAAGAGGTGTAGAGTGTGTGCGTGTGCGTGAGCGTTTGCGTGTGTGCGTTTGTGCCTGTGTGCGTGTGTTTGTGTGTGCGTGTATGTGTGTGTACGGTCGGCTCGCTGAAATGAGAACACGGCCGTGGCAAGAAGGCCCTGCCTGTCGTAAGAAGCGGCTAATGGGTAGGAGTCGAGAGGTGAAGAGGGTATGTGAGTGTGTGCGTGTGTGGGTGTGTGTGTGTTTGTGCGTGTGTAAGTGTGTGTGTGTATGTATGTGTGTGTCCATTCGGCTCGCAGAGATTAGAATACGGCCAAGGCAAGAAGGCCATGCCTGTCGTAAGAGGCGACTAATGGGTAGGAGTCGAGAGGTGAAGAGTGTATTTGTGTGTGTGTGTGTGTGCGTGTGTGTGCGTGTGTGCGTGCGTGTGTGTGTGAGTGTGTGTGTGTCCGTTCGGCTTGCAGAGATAAGAATACGTCCGAGGCAAGAAGGCCCTGCCTCTTGTAAGGGGCGACTAATAGGTAGGAGTCGAGAGGTGAATAGTGTATGTGTATGTGTGTGTGCGTGTGTGGGTGTGTGTGTGTTTGTACGTGTGTAAATGTGTGTGTGTATGTATGTGTGTGTCCATTCGGTTCGCAGAGATTAGAATACGGCTGAGGCAAGAAGGCTATGCCTGTCGTAAGAGGCGACTAATGGGTAGGAGTCGAGAGGTGAAAAGTGTATTTGTGTGTGTGCGTGTGTGTGCATGTGTGCGTGCTTGTGTGTGTGAGTGTGTGTGTGTCCGTTTGGCTTGCAGAGATAAGAATACGGCCGAGGCAAGAAGGCCCTGCCTGTCTTAAGAGGTGACTAATGGATAGGAGTCGAGAGGTTGAGAGTGTGTGCGTGTGCGTGTGCGTGTGCGTGTGTGCGTGTGTGTGTGTGCGTGTGAGCGTGCGTGTGTGTTTGAGTGTGTGTGTATGTCCGTTCGGCTCGCAGAGATAAGAACATGGCCGTAGCAAGAAGACCCTGCCTGTCGTAAGAGGCGACTAATGGGTAGGAGTCGAGAGGTAAAGAGTGTATGTGTGTGTGCGTGTGTGCGTGTGTGCGTGTGTGTGTGCGTGTGTGAGCGTGTGTGTATGTATGTGTGTCCGTTCGGCTTGCAGAGATAAGAATACGGCCGAGGCAAGAAGGCCCTGCCTGTCTTAAGAGGTGACTAATGGATAGGAGTCGAGAGGTGGAGAGTGTGTGCGTGTGCGTGTGCTTGTGCGTGTGTGCATGTGTGTGTGCGTGTGAGCGTGCGTGTGTGTGTGAGTGTGTGTGTATGTCCGTTCGGCTCTCAGAGATAAGAACATGGCCGTGGCAAGAAGGCCCTGCCTGTCGTAAAGGGCGACTAATGGGTAGGAGTCGAGAGGTGAAGAGTGTATGTGTGTGTGTACGTGTGTGCGTGTGTGTGTGCGTTTATGAGTATGTGTGTGTGTCCGTTCGGCTTGCAGAGATAAGAATACGTTTGTGGCAAGAAGTCCCTGAATGTCGTAAGAGGCGACTAATGGGTTGGAGTCGAGAGGTTAAGAGTGTATGTGTGTGTGAGTGTGTGTGTGCTCGTTCGGCTTGCAGAGATAAGAACACGGCCGAGGCAAGAAGACCCTGCCTGTCGTGAGAGACGACTAATAGGTAGGAGTCGATAGGTGAAGAATGTATGTGTGTGTGCGTATGTGCGTGTTTGTGTGTGTTAGTGTATGTGTGTGTGCGAGTGTGCGCGCGTGTGTGCGTGTGTGTGTGAGTGTGTGTGTATGTGTGTGTCCGTTCGGCTTGCAGAGATAAGAACACGGCCGTGGCAAGAAGTCCCTGCCTGTCGTAAGAGGAGTATAATGAGTAGGAGTCGAGAGGTGAAGAGTGTGTGCGTGTGAGTGTGCGTGTTCGTGTGTGTGTGCGTGTGTGTGTGTCCGTTCGGCTTGCAGGTATAAGAACACGGCCGTGGCAAGGAGTCCCTGCCTGTCGTAAGAGGAGAATAATGAGTAGGAGTCGAGAGGTGAAGAGTGTATGTGTGTGTGTGCGTGTGTGCGTACGTGTGTGAGTGTATGTGTGTGTGTGTGTGTGAGTGTGTGTGTGTCCGTTCGGCTTGCAGAGATAAGAACACGGCCGTGGCAAGAAGTCCCTGCCTGTCGTAAGAGGAGAATAATGGGTAGGAGTCGAGAGGTGAAGAGTGTGTGCGTGTGAGTGTGCGTGTGCGTGTGTGTGTGCGTGTGTGTGTGTGTCCGTTCGGCTTGCAGAGATAAGAACACGGCCGTGGCAAGAAGTCCCTGCCTGTCGTAAGAGGAGAATAATGGGTAGGAGTCGAGAGGTGAAGAGTGTATGTGTGTGTCTGCGTGTGTGCGTACGTGTGTGAGTGTGTGTGTGATTGTGTGTATGTGTCAGTGTGTGTGTGTCCGGTCGGCTCGCAGAGATAAGAACACGGCCGTGGCAAGAAGTCCCTGCTTGTCGTAAGAGGCGACTAATGAATAGGAGTCGAGAGGTGAAGAGTGTGTGCGTGTGAGTGTGCGTGTGCGTGTGTGTGTGCGTGTGTGTGTGTGTCCGTTCGGCTTGCAGAGATAAGAACACGGCCGTGGCAAGAAGTCCCTGCCTGTCGTAAGAGGAGAATAATGAGTAGGAGTCGAGAGGTGAAGAGTGTATGTGTGTGTGTGCGTGTGTGCGTACGTGTGTGAGTGTATGTGTGTGTGTGTGTGTGAGTGTGTGTGTGTCCGTTCGGCTTGCAGAGATAAGAACACGGCCGTGGCAAGAAGTCCCTGCCTGTCGTAAGAGGAGAATAATGGGTAGGAGTCGAGAGGTGAAGAGTGTGTGCGTGTGAGTGTGCGTGTGCGTGTGTGTGTGCGTGTGTGTGTGTGTGTCCGTTCGGCTTGCAGAGATAAGAACACGGCCGTGGCAAGAAGTCCCTGCCTGTCGTAAGAGGAGAATAATGGGTAGGAGTCGAGAGGTGAAGAGTGTATGTGTGTGTCTGCGTGTGTGCGTACGTGTGTGAGTGTGTGTGTGATTGTGTGTATGTGTCAGTGTGTGTGTGTCCGGTCGGCTCGCAGAGATAAGAATACGGCCAAGGCAAGAAGGCCCTGCCTGTCGTAAGAGGCGACTAATGGGTAGGAGTCGAGAGGTGTAGAGTGTGTGTGTATGCGTGTGTGTGTGTGTCCGTTCGGCTTGCAGAGATAAGAACACGGCCGTGGCAAGAAGTCCCTGCCTGTCGTAATAGGAGAATAATGGGTAGGAGTCGAGAGGTGAAGAGTGTATGTGTGTGTGTGCGTGTGTGCGTACGTGTGTGAGTGTGTGTGTGAATGTGTGTGTGTCAGTGTGTGTGTGTCCGTTCGGCTCGCAGAGATTAGAATACGGCCAAGGCAATAAGTCCATGCCTGTCGTAAGATGCGACTAATGGGTAGGAGTCGAGAGGTGAAGAGTGTATTTGTGTGTGTGTGCGTGTGTGCGTGTGTGTGTGCGTGGGTGCGTGTGTGTGTGTAAGTGTGTGTGTGTGTGTGTGTCCATTCGGCTCGCAGAGATAAGAACACGGCCGTGGCAAGAAGTCCCTGCCTGTCGTAAGAGGCGACTAATGAATAGGAGTCGAGAGGTGAAGAGTGTATGTGTCTTTGTGTGTGTGCGTGTGTTTGTGTGTGTGTGAGTATGTGTGTGTATTTGTGTGTGTGTCCGTTTGGCTTGCAGAGATAAGAATACGGCCGAGGCAAGAAGGCCCTCTCTCTTGTAAGGGGCGACTAATAGGTAGGAGTCGAAAGGTGAATAGTGTATGTGTGTGTGTGTGTGTGTGTGCGTGTGTGGGTATGTGTGTGTTTGTGCGTGTGTAAGTGTGTGTGTGTGTATGTATGTGTGTGTCCATTCGGCTCGCAGAGATTAGAATACGGCCGACGCAAGAAGGTCATGCCTGTCTTAAGAGGCGACTAATGGATAGGAGTCGAAAGGTGGAGAGTGTATACGTGTGTGCGCGTGTGTGCGTGCGTGTGTGTGTGTGTTCTTGTATGTGTGTGTGTGAGTGTGTGTGTGTCTGGTCGGCTCGCAGAGATTTACAACATGGCCGTGGCAGGAAGGCCCTGCCTGTCGTAAGATGCGACTAATGGGTAGGAGTCGAGAGGTGAAGAGTGTATATGTGTGTGTGCGTGTGTGCTTGTGTGCGTTCGGTTTGCAGAGATAAGAACATGGCCGTGGCAGGAAGGCCCTGCCTGTCGTAAGAGGTGACTAATGGGTAGGAGTCGAGAGGTGAAGAGTGTATGTGTGTGTGTGCATGTGTGCGTGTGTGTGCGTGTATGAGTGTGTGTGTATGTGTGTGTGTCCGTCTGGCTTGCAGAGGTAAGAATACGGCCAAGGCAAGAAGACCCTGCCAGTTGTAAGGGGCGACTAATAGGTAGGAGTCGAGAGGTGAAGAGTGTATGTGTGTGTCTGCGTGTGTGCGTGTGTTTGTGCGTGTGTGAGTATGTGTGTGAGTGTATGTGTGTGTGTGTGTGAGTGTGTGTGTGTCCGTTCGGCTTGCAGAGATAAGAACACGGCCGTGGCAAGAAGTCCCTGCCTGTCATAAGAGGAGAATAATGGGTAGGAGTCGAGAGGTGAAGAGTGTGTGCGTGTGAGTGTGCGTGTGCGTGTGTGTGTGCGTGTGTGTGTGTGTCCGTTCGGCTTGCAGAGATAAGAACACGGCCGTGGCAAGAAGTCCCTGCCTGTCGTAATAGGAGAATAATGGGTGGGAGTCGAGAGGTGAAGAGTGTATGTGTGTGTGTGCGTGTGTGCGTACGTGTGTGAGTGTGTGTGTGAATGTGTGTGTGTGTCAGTGTGTGTGTGTCCGTTCGGCTCGCAGAGATTAGAATACGGCCAAGGCAATAAGTCCATGCCTGTCGTAAGATGCGACTAATGGGTAGGAGTCGAGAGGTGAAGAGTGTATTTGTGTGTGTGTGCGTGTGTGCGTGTGTGTGTGCGTGGGTGCGTGTGTGTGTGTAAGTGTGTGTGTGTGTGTGTCCATTCGGCTCGCAGAGATAAGAACACGGCCGTGGCAAGAAGTCCCTGCCTGTCGTAAGAGGCGACTAATGAATAGGAGTCGAGAGGTGAAGAGTGTATGTGTCTTTGTGTGTGTGCGTGTGTTTGTGTGTGTGTGAGTATGTGTGTGTATTTGTGTGTGTGTCCGTTTGGCTTGCAGAGATAAGAATACGGCTGAGGCAAGAAGGCCCTCTCTCTTGTAAGGGGCGACTAATAGGTAGGAGTCGAAAGGTGAATAGTGTATGTGTGTGTGTGTGTGTGTGCGTGTGTGGGTATGTGTGTGTTTGTGCGTGTGTAAGTGTGTGTGTGTGTATGTATGTGTGTGTCCATTCGGCTCGCAGAGATTAGAATACGGCCGACGCAAGAAGGTCATGCCTGTCTTAAGAGGCGACTAATGGATAGGAGTCGAAAGGTGGAGAGTGTATACGTGTGTGCGCGTGTGTGCGTGCGTGTGTGTGTGTGTTCTTGTATGTGTGTGTGTGAGTGTGTGTGTGTCTGGTCGGCTCGCAGAGATTTACAACATGGCCGTGGCAGGAAGGCCCTGCCTGTCGTAAGATGCGACTAATGGGTAGGAGTCGAGAGGTGAAGAGTGTATATGTGTGTGTGCGTGTGTGCTTGTGTGCGTTCGGTTTGCAGAGATAAGAACATGGCCGTGGCAGGAAGGCCCTGCCTGTCGTAAGAGGTGACTAATGGGTAGGAGTCGAGAGGTGAAGAGTGTATGTGTGTGTGTGCATGTGTGCGTGTGTGTGCGTGTATGAGTGTGTGTGTATGTGTGTGTGTCCGTCTGGCTTGCAGAGGTAAGAATACGGCCAAGGCAAGAAGACCCTGCTAGTTGTAAGGGGCGACTAATAGGTAGGAGTCGAGAGGTGAAGAGTGTATGTGTGTGTCTGCGTGTGTGCGTGTGTTTGTGCGTGTGTAAGTATGTGTGTGTCCGTTCGGCTTGCAGAGATAAGAATACGTCCGTGGCAAGAAGGCCCTGCCTGTCTTAAGAGGCGACTAATGGATAGGAGTCGAGAGGTGGAAAGTGTGTGCGTGTGCCTGTGCGTGTGTGCGTGTGTGCCTGTGTGCGTGTGTTTGTGTGTGCGTGTGTGTGTCTGTTCGGCTTTCAGAGATAAGAACACGGCCGTGGCAAGAAGTCCCTACCTGTCGTAAGAGGAGAATAATGGGTAGGAGTCGAGAGGTGAATAGTGTATGTGTGTGTGTGTGCGTGTGTAAGTGTGTGTGTGTGTGTGTGAGTGTGTGTGTGTGTCCGTTCGGCTCGCAGAGATCAGAATACGTCCGTGGCAAGAAGGCCTTGCCTGTCTTAAGAGGCGACTAATGGATAGGAGTCGAAAGGTGGAGAGTGTGTGCTTGTGCGTGTGCGTGTGCGTGTGTGCGTTTGGCTTGCAGAGATAAGAACACGACCGTGGCAAGAAGTCCCTGCCTTTCGAAAGAGACGAATAATGGGTAGAAGTCGAGAGGTTAAGAGTGTATATGTGTGTGTGCGCATGTGTGCGTGCGTGTGTTCTTGTATTTGTGTGTGTGAGTGTGTGTGTGTCCGGTCGGCTCGCAGAGATAAGAACATGGCCGTGGCAGGAAGGCCCTGCCTGTCGTAAGAGGCGACTAATGGGTAGGAGTCGAGAGGTTAAGAGTGTATGTGTGTGTGTGTGTGAGTGTGTGTGTGTTCGTTCGGCTTGCAGAGATAAGAACACGGCCGAGGCAAGAAGACCCTGCTTGTCGTGAGAGACGACCAATAGGTAGGAGTCGAGAGGTGAAGAATGTATGTGTGTGTGCGTATGTGCGTGTTTGTGTGTGTGAGTATGTGTGTGTGTCCGTTCGGCTTGCAGAGATAAGAATACGTTTGTGGCAAGAAGTCCCTGAATGTCGTAAGAGGCGACTAATGGGTAGGAGTCGAGAGGTTAAGAGTGTATGTGTGTGTGTGTGTGAGTGTGTGTGTGTTCGTTCGGCTTGCAGAGATAAGAACACGGCCGAGGCAAGAAGACCCTGCTTGTCGTGAGAGACGACTAATAAGTAGGAGTCGAGAGGTGAAGAATGTATGTGTGTGCGTATGTGCGTGTTTGTGTGTGTGAGTGTATGTGTGTGTGCGTGTGTGCGTGCGTGTGTGCGTGTGTGTGTGAGTGTGTGTGTGTATGTGTGTGTCCGTTCGGCTTGCAGAGATAAGAACACGGCCGTGGCAAGAAGTCCCTGCCTGTCGTAAGAGGAGAATAATGGGTAGGAGTCGAGAAGTGAAGAGTGTGTGCGTGTGCGTGTGCGTGTGCGTGTGCGTGTGCGTGTGTGTGTGTGCATGTGTGTGTGTGTCCGTTTGGCTTGCAGAGATAAGAACACGGCCGTGGCAAGAAGTCCCTGCCTGTCGTAAGAGACGACTAATGAATAGGAGTCGAGAGGTGAAGAGCGTATGTGTGTGTGTGTGTGCTTGTGTGCGTGTGTTTGTGCGTGTGTGAGTGTGTGTGTGTGCGTGTGTGCGAACGTGCGTGTGTGTGTGTGTGTTTGTCCGCTCGGCTTCCAGAGATAAGAATACGGCCGGGGCAAGAAGGCCCTGCCTCTCTTAAGAGGCGACTAATGGATAGAAATCGAGAGGTGGAGAGTGTGTGCGTGTGTGCGTATGTGCGTGTGTGCCTGTGTGCGTGTGTTTGTGTGTGCATGTGTGTGTGTCCGTTCGGCTTGCAGAGATAAGAACACGGCCGTGGCAAGAAGTCCCTGCCTGTCGTAAGAGGAGAATAATGGGTAGAAGTCGAGAGGTGAATACTGTATGTGTGCTTGCGTGTGTGCGTGTGTGTGAGTGTGTGTGTGTGTCCGTTCGGCTCGCAGAGATAAGAACACAGCCGTGGCAAGAAGTCCCTGAATGTCGTAAGAGGCGACTAATGGATAGGAGTCGAGAGGTGGAGACTGTGTGCGTGTACGTGTGCGTGTGCGTGTGTGCGTGTGTGCCTGTGTGCGTGTTTTTGTGTGTGCGTGTGTGTGTGTGTGTGTGTGTGTCCGTTCGGCTTGCAGAGATAAGAACACGCCCGTGGCAAGAAGTCCCTGCCTGTCGTAAGAGGAGAATAATGGGTAGGAGTCGAGAGGTGAAGAGTGTGTGCGTGTGCGTGTGCGTGTGCGTGTGCGTGTGTGTGTGTGCGTGTGTGTGTGTCCGTTTGGCTTGCAGAGATAAGAACACGTCCGTATCAAGAAGTCCCTGCCTGTCGTAAGAGGCGACTAATAAATAGGAGTCGAGAGGTGAAGAGCGTATGTGTGTGTGTGTGTGTGCTTGTGTGCGTGTGTTTGTGCGTGTGTGAGTGTGTGTGTGTGCGTGTGTGCGAACGTGCGTGTGTGTGTGTGTGTGTTTGTCCGCTCGGCTTCCAGAGATAAGAATACGGCCGGGGCAAGAAGGCCCTGCCTCTCTTAAGAGGCGACTAATGGATAGGAATCGAGAGGTGGAGAGTGTGTGCGTGTGTGCGTATGTGCGTGTGTGCCTGTGTGCGTGTGTTTGTGTGTGCGTGTGTGTGTGTCCGTTCGGCTTGCAGAGATAAGAACACGGCCGTGGCAAGAAGTCCCTGCCTGTCGTAAGAGGAGAATAATGGGTAGAAGTCGAGAGGTGAATACTGTATGTGTGCTTGCGTGTGTGCGTGTGTGTAAGTGTGTGTGTGTGTCCGTTCGGCTCGCAGAGATAAGAACACGGCCGTGGCAAGAAGTCCCTGAATGTCGTAAGAGGCGACTAATGGATAGGAGTCGAGAGGTGGAGACTGTGTGCGTGTACGTGTGCGTGTGCGTGTGTGCGTGTGTGCCTGTGTGCGTGTTTTTGTGTGTGCGTGTGTGTGTGTGTGTGTGTGTCCGTTCGGCTTGCAGAGATAAGAACACGCCCGTGGCAAGAAGTCCCTGCCTGTCGTAAGAGGAGAATAATGGGTAGAAGTCGAGAGGTGAATACTGTATGTGTGCTTGCGTGTGTGCGTGTGTGTGAGTGTGTGTGTGTGTCCGTTCGGCTCGCAGAGATAAGAACACGGCTGAGGCAAGAAGTCCCTGCCTGTCGTAAGAGGCGACTAATGAATAGGAGTCGAGAGGTGAAGAGTGTATGTGTCTGTGTGTGTGCGTGTGTCTGTGCGTGTGTGAGTGTGTGTCCGTATGTGTGTGTGTGTGTGTGTCCGTTTGGCTTGCAGAGATAAGAATACGGCCGAGGCAAGAAGGCCCTGCCTGTCTTAAGAGGCGACTAATGGATAGGAGTCGAGAGGTGGACAGTGTGTGCGTGTGCGTGTACGTGTGCGTGTGTGCGTGTGTGCCTGTGTGCGTGTGTTTGTCTGTGCGTGTGTGTGTGTGTCCGTTCGACTCGCAGAGATAAGAATACGTCCGTGGCAAGAAGGCCCTGCCTGTCTTAAGAGGCGACTAATAGATAGGAATCGAGAGGTGGAGAGTGTGAGCGTGTGTGCGTGTGTGCGTGTGTGCCTGTGTGCGTGTTTTTGTGTGTGCGTGTGTGTGTGTCCGTTTGGCTTGCAGAGATAAGAACACGGCCGTGGCAAGAAGTCCCTGCCTGTCGTAAGAGGAGAATAATGGGTAGAATTCGAGAGGTGAATAGTGTATGTGTGCTTGCGTGTGTGTGTTTGTGTGTGAGTGTGTGTGTGTGTCCGTTCGGCTCGCAGAGATAAGAATGCGTTCGTGGCAAGAAGGCCCTGCCTGTCTTAAGAGGCGACTAATGGATGGGAGTCGAGAGGTGTAGAGTGTGTGCGTGTGCGTGAGCGTTTGCGTGTGTGCGTTTGTGCCTGTGTGCGTGTGTTTGTGTGTGCGTGTATGTGTGTGTCCGGTCGGCTCGCTGAAATGAGAACACGGCCGTGGCAAGAAGGCCCTGCCTGTCGTAAGAGGCGACTAATGGGTAGGAGTCGAGAGGTGAAGAGGGTATGTGAATGTGTGCGTGTGTGGGTGTGTGTGTGTTTGTGCGTGTGTAAGTGTGTGTGTGTATGTATGTGTGTGTCCATTCGGCTCGCAGAGATTAGAATACGGCCAAGGCAAGAAGGCCATGCCTGTCGTAAGAGGCGACTAATGGGTAGGAGTCGAGAGGTGAAGAGTGTATTTGTGTGTGTATGTGTGTGTGTGCGTGTGTGTGCGTGTGTGCGTGCGTGTGTGTGTAAGTGTGTGTGTGTCCGTTCGGCTTGCAGAGATAAGAATACGTCCGAGGCAAGAAGGCCCTGCCTCTTGTAAGGGGCGACTAATAGGTATGAGTCGAGAGGTGAATAATGAATGTGTATGTGTGTGTGCGTGTGTGGGTGTGTGTGTTTGTACGTGTGTAAATGTGTGTGTGTATGTATGTGTGTGTCCATTCGGTTCGCAGAGATTAGAATACGGCCGAGGCAAGAAGGCTATGCCTGTCGTAAGAGGCGACTAATGGGTAGGAGTCGAGAGGTGAAAAGTGTATTTGTGTGTGTGCGTGTGTGTGCATGTGTGCGTGCTTGTGTGTGTGAGTGTGTGTGTGTCCGTTCGGCTTGCAGAGATAAGAATACGGCCGAGGCAAGAAGGCCCAGCCTGTCTTAAGAGGTGACTAATGGATAGGAGTCGAGAGGTTGAGAGTGTGTGCGTGTGCGTGTGCGTGTGCGTGTGTGCGTGTGTGTGTGTGCGGGTGAGCGTGCGTGTGTGTTTGAGTGTGTGTGTATGTCCTTTCGGCTCGCAGAGATAAGAACATGGCCGTAGCAAGAAGGCCCTGCCTGTCGTAAAGGGCGACTAATGGGTAGGAGTCGAGAGGTAAAGAGTGTATGTGTGTGTGCGTGTGTGCGTGTGTGTGTGCGTGTGTGAGCGTGTGTGTATGTATGTGTGTCCGTTCGGCTTGCAGAGATAAGAATACGACCGAGGCAAGAAGGCCCTGCCTGTCTTAAGAGGTGACTAATGGATAGGAGTCGAGAGGTGGAGAGTGTGTGCGTGTGCGTGTGCGTGTGCGTGTGTGCATGTGTGTGTGCGTGTGAGCGTGCGTGTGTGTGTGAGTGTATGTGTATGTCCGTTCGGCTCTCAGAGATAAGAACATGGCCGTGGCAAGAAGGCCCTGCCTGTCGTAAAGGGCGACTAATGGGTAGGAGTCGAGAGGTGAAGAGTGTATGTGTGTGTGTACGTGTGTGCGTGTGTGTGTGCGTGTGTGAGTATGTGTGTGTGTCCGTTCGGCTTGCAGAGATGAGAATACGATTGTGGCAAGAGGTCTCTGAATGTCGTAAGAGGCGACTAATGGGTAGGAGTCGAGAGGTTAAGAGTGTATGTGTGTGTGTGTGTGTGTGAGTGTGTGTGTGTTCGTTCGGCTTGCAGAGATAAGAACACGGCCGAGGCAAGAAGACCCTGCTTGTCGTGAGAGACGACTAATAGGTAGGAGTCGAGAGGTGAAGAATGTATGTGTGTGTGCGTATGTGCGTGTTTGTGTGTGTGAGTGTATGTGTGTGTGCGTGTGTGCGTGCGTGTGTGCGTGTGTGTGTGAGTGTGTGTGTATGTGTGTGTCCGTTCGGCTTGCAGAGATAAGAACACGGCCGTGGCAAGAAGTCCCTGCCTGTCGTAAGAGGAGAATAATGGGTAGGAGTCGAGAGGTGAAGAGTGTGTGCGTGTGAGTGTGCGTATTCGTGTGTGTGTGCGTGTGTGTGTGTCCGTTCGGCTTGCAGATATAAGAACACGGCCGTGGCAAGAAGTCCCTGCCTGTCGTAAGAGGAGAATAATGGGTAGGAGTCGAGAGGTGACGAGTGTATGTGTGTGTATGCGTGTGTGCGTACGTGTGTGAGTGTATGTGTGTGTGTGTGTGAGTGTGTGTGTGTCCGTTCGGCTTGCAAAAATAAGAACACGGCCGTGGCAAGAAGTCCCTGCCTGTCGTAAGAGGCGACTAATGGATATGAGTCGAGAGGTGGAGAGTGTGTGCGTGTGCGTGTACGTGTGCGTGTGTGCGTGTGTGCCTGTGTGCGTGTGTTTGTCTGTGCGTGTGTGTGTGTGTCCGTTCGACTCGCAGATATAAAAATACGTCCGTGGCAAGAAGGCCCTGCCTGTCTTAAGAGGCGACTAATGGATAGGAAGCGAGAGGTGGAGAGTGTGTGCGTGTGTGCGTGTGTGTGTGTGTGCGTGTGTGCGTGTGTGCCTGTGTGCGTGTTTTTGTGTGTGCGTGTGTGTGTGTGTCCGTTCGGCTTGCAGAGATAAGAACACGGCCGTGGCAAGAAGTCCCTGCCTATCGTAAGAGGAGAATAATGGGTAGAAGTCGAGAGGTGAATAGTGTATGTGTGCTTGCGTGTGTGTGTTTGTGTGTGAGTGTGTGTGTGTGTCCGTTCGGCTCGCAGAGATAAGAATGCGTTCGTGGCAAGAAGGCCCTGCCTGTCTTAAGAGGTGACTAATGGATAGGAGTCGAGAGGTGGAGAGTGTGTGCGTGTGCGTGTGCGTGTGCGTGTGTGCATGTGTGTGTGCGTGTGAGCGTGCGTGTGTGTGTGAGTGTGTGTGTATGTCCGTTCGACTCTCAGAGATAAGAACATGGCCGTGGCAAGAAGGCCCTGCCTGTCGTAAAGGGCGACTAATGGGTAGGAGTCGAGAGGTGAAGAGTGTATGTGTGTGTGTACGTGTGTGCGTGTGTGTGTGCGTGTGTGAGTATGTGTGTGTGTCCGTTCGGCTTGCAGAGATAAGAATACGTTTGTGGCAAGAAGTCCCTGAATGTCGTAAGAGGCGACTAATGGGTAGGAGTCGAGAGGTTAAGAGTGTATGTGTGTGTGTGTGTGAGTGTGTGTGTTCGTTCGGCTTGCAGAGATAAGAACACGGCCGAGGCAAGAAGACCCTGCTTGTCGTGAGAGACGACTAATAGGTAGGAGTCGAGAGGTGAAGAATGTATGTGTGTGTGCGTATGTGCGTGTTTGTGTGTGTGAGTGTATGTGTGTGTGCGTGTGTGCGTGCGTGTGTGCGTGTGTGTGCGAGTGTGTGTGTGTATGTGTGTGTCCGTTCGGCTTGCAGAGATAAGAACACGGCCGTGGCAAGAAGTCCCTGCCTGTCGTAAGAGGAGAATAATGGGTAGGAGTCGAGAGGTGAAGAGTGTGTGCGTGTGCGTGTGCGTGTGCGTGTGTGTGTGTGCGTGTGTGTGTGTCCGTTTGGCTTGCAGAGATAAGAACACGGCCGTGGCAAGAAGTCCCTGCCTGTCGTAAGAGGCGACTAATGAATAGGAGTCGAGAGGTGAAGAGCGTATGTGTCTTTGTGTGTGTGTGCGTGTGTTTTTGCGTGTGTGAGTATGTGTGTGTATTTGTGTGTGTGTGTCAGTTTGGCTTGCAGAGATAAGAATACGGCCAAGGCAAGAAGGCCCTGAATGTCGTAAGAGGCGACTTATGGGTAGGAGTCGAGAGGTTGAGAGTGTATGTGTGTGTGTGTGAGTGTGTGTGTGTCCGTTCGGCTTGCAGAGATAAGAACACGGCCGAGGCAAGAAGACCCTGCCTGTCGTGAGAGACGACTAATAGGTAGGAGTCGAGAGGTGAAGAATGTATGTGTGTGTGCGTATGTGCGTGTTTGTGTGTGTGAGTGTATGTGTGTGTGCGTGTGTGTGCGTGTGTGCGTGCGTGTGTGCGTGTGTGTGTGAGTGTGTGTGTATGTGTGTGTCCGTTCGGCTTGCAGAGATAAGAACACGGCCGTGGCAAGAAGTCCCTGCCTGTCGTAAGAGGAGAATAATGAGTAGGAGTCGAGAGGTGAAGAGTGTGTGCGTGTGAGTGTGCGTGTTCGTGTGTGTGTGCGTGTGTGTGTGTCCGTTTGGCTTGCAGAGATAAGAACACGGCCGTGGCAAGAAGTCCCTGCCTGTCGTAAGAGGCGACTAATGAATAGGAGTCGAGAGGTGAAGAGCGTATGTGTCTTTGTGTGTGTGCGTGTGTTTTTGCGTGTGTGAGTATGTGTGTGTATTTGTGTGTGTGTCAGTTTGGCTTGCAGAGATAAGAATACGGCCAAGGCAAGAAGGCCCTGCCTGGCGTGAGAGACGACTAATAGGTAGGAGTCGAGAGGTGAAGAATGTATGTGTGTGTGCGTATGTGCGTGTTTGTGTGTGTGAGTGTATGTGTGTGTGCGTGTGTGCGTGCGTGTGTGCGTGTGTGTGTGTGTGCGTGTGTGTGTGTGTCCGTTCGGCTTGCAGAGATAAGAACACGGCCGTGGCAAGAAGTCCCTGCCTATCGTAAGAGGAGAATAATGGGTAGAAGTCGAGAGGTGAATAGTGTATGTGTGCTTGCGTGTGTGTGTTTGTGTGTGAGTGTGTGTGTGTGTGTCCGTTCGGCTCTCAGAGATAAGAATGCGTTCGTGGCAAGAAGGCCCTGCCTGTCTTAAGAGGCGACTAATGGATGGGAGTCGAGAAGTGTAGAGTGTGTGCGTGTGCGTGAGCGTTTGCGTGTGTGCGTTTGTGCCTGTGTGCGTGTGTTTGTGTGTGCGTGTATGTGTGTGTACGGTCGGCTCGCTGAAATGAGAACACGGCCGTGGCAAGAAGGCCCTGCCTGTCGTAAGAGGCGACTAATGGGTAGGAGTCGAGAGGTGAAGAGGGTATGTGAGTGTGTGCGTGTGTGGGTGTGTGTGTGTTTGTGCGTGTGTAAGTGTGTGTGTGTATGTATGTGTGTGTCCATTCGGCTCGCAGAGATTAGAATACGACCAAGGCAAGAAGGCCATGCCTGTCGTAAGAGGCGACTAATGGGTAGGAGTCGAGAGGTGAAGAGTGTATTTGTGTGTGTGTGTGTGCGTGTGTGTGCGTGTGTGCGTGCGTGTGTGTGTGAGTGTGTGTGTGTCCGTTCGGCTTTCAGAGATAAGAAAACGTCCGAGGCAAGAAGGCCCTGCTTCTTGTAAGGGGCGACTAATAGGTAGGAGTCGAGAGGTGAATAGTGTATGTGTATGTGTGTGTGCGTGTGTGGGTGTGTGTGTGTGTTTGTACGTGTGTAAATGTGTGTGTGTATGTATGTGTGTGTCCATTCGGTTAGAATAGGAGTCGAGAGGTGAAAAGTGTATTTGTGTGTGTGCGTGTGTGTGCATGTGTGCGTGCTTGTGTGTGTGAGTGTGTGTGTGTCCGTTTGGCTTGCAGAGATAAGAATACGGCCGAGGCAAGAAGGCCCTGCCTGTCTTAAGAGGTGACTAATGGATAGGAGTCGAGAGGTTGAGAGTGTGTGCGTGTGCGTGTGCGTGTGCGTGTGTGCGTGTGTCTGTGTGCGTGTGAGCGTGCGTGTGTGTTTGAGTGTGTGTGTATGTCCGTTCGGCTCGCAGAGATAAGAACATGGCCGTAGCAAGAAGGCCCTGCCTGTCGTAAGAGGCGACTAATGGGTAGGAGTCGAGAGGTAAAGAGTGTATGTGTGTGTGCGTGTGTGCGTGTGTGTGTGTGCGTGTGTGTGCGTGTGTGAGCGTGTGTGTATGTATGTGTGTCCGTTCGGCTTGCAGAGATAAGAATACGGCCGAGGCAAGAAGGCCCTGCCTGTCTTAAGAGGTGACTAATGGATAGGAGTCGAGAGGTGGAGAGTGTGTGCGTGTGCGTGTGCTTGTGCGTGTGTGCATGTGTGTGTGCGTGTGAGCATGCGTGTGTGTGTAAGTGTGTGTGTATGTCCGTTCGGCTCTCAGAGATAAGAACATGGCCGTGGCAAGAAGGCCCTGCCTGTCGTAAAGGGCGACTAATGGGTAGGAGTCGAGAGGTGAAGAGTGTATGTGTGTGTGTACGTGTGTGCGTGTGTGTGTGCGTGTGTGAGTATGTGTGTGTGTCCGTTCGGCTTGCAGAGATAAGAATACGTTTGTGGCAAGAAGTCCCTGAATGTCGTAAGAGGCGACTAATGGGTAGGAGTCGAGAGGTTAAGAGTGTATGTGTGTGTGTGTGTGAGTGTGTGTGTTCGTTCGGCTTGCAGAGATAAGAACACGGGCGAGGCAAGAAGACCCTGCTTGTCGTGAGAGACGACTAATAGGTAGGAGTCGAGAGGTGAAGAATGTATGTGTGTGTGCGTATGTGCGTGTTTGTGTGTGTGAGTGTATGTGTGTGTGCGTGCTTGCGTGCGTGTGTGCGTGTGTGTGTGAGTGTGTGTGTATGTGTGTGTCCGTTCGGCTTGCAGAGATAAGAACACGGCCGTGGCAAGAAGTCCCTGCCTGTCGTAAGAGGAGAATAATGGGTAGGAGTCGAGAGGTGAAGAGTGTGTGCGTGTGCGTGTGCGTGTGCGTGTGCGTGTGTGTGTGTGCGTGTGTGTGTGTCCGTTTGGCTTGCAGAGATAAGAACACGGCCGTGGCAAGAAGTCCCTGCCTGTCGTAAGAGGCGACTAATGAATAGGAGTCGAGAGGTGAAGAGCGTATGTGTCTTTGTGTGTGTGCGTGTGTTTTTGCGTGTGTGAGTATGTGTGTGTATTTGTGTGTGTGTGTCAGTTTGGCTTGCAGAGATAAGAATACGGCCAAGGCAAGAAGGCCCTGAATGTCGTAAGAGGCGACTTATGGGTAGGAGTCGAGAGGTTGAGAGTGTATGTGTGTGTGTATGAGTGTGTGTGTGTCCGTTCGGCTTGCAGAGATAAGAACACGGCCGAGGCAAGAAGACCCTGCCTGTCGTGAGAGACGACTAATAGGTAGGAGTCGAGAGGTGAAGAATGTATGTGTGTGTGCGTATGTGCGTGTTTGTGTGTGTGAGTGTGTGCGTGCGTGTGTGCGTGTGTGTGTGAGTGTGTGTGTATGTGTGTGTCCGTTTGGCTTGCAGAGATAAGAACACGGCCGTGGCAAGAAGTCCCTGCCTGTCGTAAGAGGAGAATAATGAATAGGAGTCGAGAGGTGAAGAGCGTATGTGTCTTTGTGTGTGTGCGTGTGTTTTTGCGTGTGTGAGTATGTGTGTGTATTTGTGTGTGTGTCAGTTTGGCTTGCAGAGATAAGAATACGGCCAAGGCAAGAAGGCCCTGCCTGGCGTGAGAGACGACTAATAGGTAGGAGTCGAGAGGTGAAGAATGTATGTGTGTGTGCGTATGTGCGTGTTTGTGTGTGTGAGTGTATGTGAGTGTGCGTGTGTGTGTGCGTGTGTGCGTGTGTGTGTGTGCGTGTGTGTGTGTGTGTCCGTTCGGCTTGCAGAGATAAGAATACGGCCGAGGCAAGAAGGCCCTGCCTGTCGTAAGAGGCGACTAATGGGTAGGAGTCGAGAGGTAAAGAGTGTATGTGTGTGTGCGTGTGTGTGTGCGTGTGTGAGCGTGTGTGTATGTATGTGTGTCCGTTCGGCTTGCAGAGATAAGAATACGGCCGAGGCAAGAAGGCCCTGCCTGTCTTAAGAGGTGACTAATGGATAGGAGTCGAGAGGTGGAGAGTGTGTGCGTGTGCGTGTGCTTGTGCGTGTGTGCATGTGTGTGTGCGTGTGAGCGTGCGTGTGTGTGTGAGTGTGTG
Source organism: Diabrotica undecimpunctata (assembly GCF_040954645.1). Taxonomy (NCBI): domain Eukaryota; kingdom Metazoa; phylum Arthropoda; class Insecta; order Coleoptera; family Chrysomelidae; genus Diabrotica; species Diabrotica undecimpunctata. Next base: position 3,881,730 of record NW_027311886.1, on the reverse strand, counting down.
TGTATGTCCGTTCGGCTCTCAGAGATAAGAACATGGCCGTGGCAAGAAGGCCCTGCTTGTCGTAAAGGGCGACTAATGGGTAGGAGTCGAGAGGTGAAGAGTGTATGTGTGTGTGCGTATGTGCGTGTTTGTGTGTGTGAGTGTATGTGTGTGTGCGTGTGTGCGTGCGTGTGTGCGTGTGTGTGTGAGTGTGTGTGTGTATGTGTGTGTCCGTTCGGCTTGCAGAGATAAGAACACGGCCGTGGCAAGAAGTCCCTGCCTGTCGTAAGAGGAGAATAATGGGTAGGAGTCGAGAGGTGAAGAGTGTGTGCGTGTGCGTGTGCGTGTGCGTGTGTGTGTGTGCGTGTGTGTGTGTCCGTTTGGCTTGCAGAGATAAGAACACGGCCGTGGCAAGAAGTCCCTACCTGTCGTAAGAGGCGACTAATGAATAGGAGTCGAGAGGTGAAGAGCGTATGTGTCTTTGTGTGTGTGCGTGTGTTTTTGCGTGTGTGAGTATGTGTGTGTATTTGTGTGTGTGTGTCAGTTTAGCTTGCAGAGATAAGAATACGGCCAAGGCAAGAAGGCCCTGAATGTCGTAAGAGGCGACTTATGGGAAGGAGTCGAGAGGTTAAGAGTGTATGTGTGTGTGTGTGAGTGTGTGTGTGTCCGTTCGGCTTGCAGAGATAAGAACACGGCCGAGGCAAGAAGACCCTGCCTGTCGTGAGAGACGACTAATAGGTAGGTGTCGAGAGGTGAAGAATGTATGTGTGTGTGCGTATGTGCGTGTTTGTGTGTGTGAGTGTATGTGTGTGTGCGTGTGTGCGTGCGTGTGTGCGTGTGTGTGTGAGTGTGTGTGTATGTGTGTATGTGTGTGTCCGTTCGGCTTGCAGAGATAAGAACACGGCCGTGGCAAGAAGTCCCTGCCTGTCGTAAGAGGAGAATAATGAGTAGGAGTCGAGAGGTGAAGAGTGTGTGCGTGTGAGTGTGCGTGTTCGTGTGTGTGTGCGTGTGTGTGTGTCCGTTCGGCTTGCAGATATAAGAACACGGCCGTGGCAAGGAGTCCCTGCCTGTCGTAAGAGGAGAATAATGGGTAGGAGTCGAGAGGTGAAGAGTGTGTGCGTGTGAGTGTGCGTGTTCGTGTGTGTGTGCGTGTGTGTGTGTCGGTTTGGCTTGCAGAGATAAGAACACGGCCGTGGCAAGAAGTCCCTGCCTGTCGTAAGAGGCGACTAATGAATAGGAGTCGAGAGGTGAAGAGCGTATGTGTCTTTGTGTGTGTGCGTGTGTTTTTGCGTGTGTGAGTATGTGTGTGTATTTGTGTGTGTGTGTGAGTTTGGCTTGCAGAGATAAGAATACGGCCAAGGCAAGAAGGCCCTGCCTGGCGTGAGAGACGACTAATAGGTAGGAGTCGAGAGGTGAAGAATGTATGTGTGTGTGCGTATGTGCGTGTTTGTGTGTGTGAGTGTATGTGTGTGTGCGTGTGTGCGTGCGTGTGTGCGTGTGTGTGTGTGCGTGTGTGTGTGTGTGTCCGTTCGGCTTGCAGAGATAAGAATACGGCCGAGGCAAGAAGGCCCTGCCTGTCTTAAGAGGTGACTAATGGATAGGAGTCGAGAGGTTGAGAGTGTGTGCGTGTGCGTGTGCGTGTGCGTGTGTGCGTGTGTGTGTGTGCGTGTGAGCGTGCGTGTGTGTTTGAGTGTGTGTGTATGTCCGTTCGGCTCGCAGAGATAAGTACATGGCCGTAGCAAGAAGGCCCTGCCTGTCGTAAGAGGCGACTAATGGGTAGGAGTCGAGAGGTAAAGAGTGTATGTGTGTGTGCGTGTGTGTGTGCGTGTGTGAGCGTGTGTGTATGTATGTGTGTCCGTTCGGCTTGCAGAGATAAGAATACGGCCGAGGCAAGAAGGTGTTACGTTCCAAATTTAAAGTAGAAAGTCCCACCTCTATTTTATCAAAATTTAAATAATTCAGGACGTGTAAGAGCGGTTGCCTATAATATATTATAAGCAAGGTGGCGAAAATAAAATTAGTAATTTTTAAATAGGGGTAATGTCTGGCAAATTGTGCTGAAGTTAAGGGAACACGTCCTCTTTTTTGTGAAGAAACTAATTTAGATCGTTCTTTCTAGAGTTATCTTGGAAGAATTGGGATCATAAAATTGAAATTTTTGAATCTCGGTATTATTCGGTGACCTCCGTGTGTCAAGTTGTCAAGTGTTCGGAAAGACGACGGAAAGAAAGTGATTCCAGATTTGACGGTGTTACTGAAAGGTTGGGCTAGATTAAAAACGGCATTTTGTTTTTTTGCTTTTGCTGCTGTTCCATGTGGGATCTGGACTAGTCCGAACCGTGTGGATATTCAAGGGGATTTGCTGCCTTCGTGGAAGGGTTTTTTTGGAATATCCACAATTTCGCTAAAAAAAGCGGATCTACAGTACACGTGAATACCGGGAGTCGTATTTAGATCAAGAAATTAGCCTTAATCACGAGTCCAAATAGCCGGCTACGCTTCGGTCCAATTTGGGATATTTCAAACCCCTAATCTGGCTAAGAAGGGTGAGTGTTAGAACATTTCGTTTTTAATTAATTAAAAAGTTGTAGTTATTTTTTTATCCCATCTCTAAAAAGCTATTCACATTTTTATCAGTTTTCATACATTCAAGTTCGGAGACAAGTTTTTTTTTGTATTGCTCCATTATCGCCAAAAGGCAGATAAACAAAGTGTTAAAATCAATATATTTATTTCCAAATAATTATTTTAGACACAGATGGTAATTAATGTTTTCTTGCTTCAGGGTTGGTTGGTTTGTTTGTTTTTTTCTGCTTCTTCTTCTTCGTATTTTTCCATCTGGCTGTAATTTTCAACTTTTCAACATTGTCACACAAGTCTATGTACATCGGCAATCGTATGGGATTTTGGATTGAAGACACGCTGAACTATAACTGGAATTCCACGCGGTGAAGTATATGAAAATTCGAGGTATGGATCGATAATTAATTTTCAACGGAAGATTTAAGCACCGTCTAATTTGGTTTGCGGAATACAATAATTTTTTTTTAAAGATTATTTGCTGTTAGTTTTTATTTTCATATTTACAAATACTTTACAGATTTTTTTTAAAGATAATTTGCGGTTTATTTTATTAATTCAATATTTACACATACCTATTTTAATTTTGTAAACTGCGTCTAAGGGGGGGTTATATATTTGAAATTTATTTTTTTATATTATTTTCTGCGCACGCACTTGAGCTCACGTGGTGTCCTATTTGCGTTAATTATTTTTTTTGGTTGGTATTGAACCGCACACCCCTTAGCGTCCGGTATTTTTGATACGTCCTACCTTTCATTTTGTTCTGTTAAATAGAAATAACTTATGAATTTTTGTTAGGCAAGCAGAAGCCGCATTTTTATATTATTTTTTTATTAAGCCTATGGTAAAGTTAAATAATATTGTAATATGTATTTATTTTCAACTATCTTGGGAATTTATTTATTAAAATTGACTAAATTCTAATCTGACAATTTCATTTATTTTTTTATTTATTCAGGTTGTATACTGTTACTTAGTATGTTAGTAGTAAACCTATTGGTAAGTTGGTGGTTTATTGAATAGCAACGTAGGGAAGGCTGTGGGCCAATTTACCTGGCGCCCCTGATATAACTTCGGATTTTTTTTGTTTTGTGGACCGCACGACCATCTCCACTGTTTTGTCTAGCCGCGAGCCATTCCCAGACTGTCACCGTATAGTACTTTTCTTTCCGGGTGTACGTCTGATTTATATTTGGTACATTTTGTAATTTTTTTATATAGATTCGGTTTTGTACGCCACATATTTTGGCGCCCAACGTGGGGCCCTTAATTAATTAACCTTTTTTTTGTCAACCCCTTGTGTAGATTCCTTTTAATTAGTTAACCTAACGTGTTTGGGCTTTAATTGACTAACTTTGATTTATTTACTTTACCACTGGTTTTGCACTTAGTAGTAGTCTTAGAACTTCGTGTTTAGTGGAAGTGTATGCCAAGAAGTGCTTACTAGTTTTTTTTTGTGTGACGTGAAGTTGGAAGAAGCCAAAAATGTAACTTAAAAGAAGATACTTTGAAGTGGTGTTGTGGAACTTAGAAGAATTATGGATATATTAGGACTTTGAAATATTTCTATTTCAGTTGGAGTTCAAATTTATTTTTTTGAGAAGTTGGACTTCGAAATTCTACATTGTGGTTTAACTTACTTATGTTAGGGAATGTAAAATCTTTTTTTGAGATTATGTTGTGACTTGTAATTTGTTCTGAAACAATGAAATTTTGAAAATCTTTTGTGAAATTTTATAGATTGAATAAAGCGACTATTACTTTTATTTTGCTTTTGGTTTGCTCCCATTAATAAAGTAAACTGTACCTGTGTGTTAATATTTTTACTTATATCTTGATTTTGTTTGAATATTTGCTCCTTTCGGTTGATACATTTTTTTTTAAATTTTGAACTTTGGCAAGATGGTGCGAAAACTTGTACCCAACTACTTAAGGAAAGAGGAACTGGAATATGAACTCAAAATTCGTGGAGTGTCTACTGGCACTGTTGAGTCTATGAGGTCTAGTCTGTCTGATGCACTTAGACGTGAGGCAGCAAATGAAAGCTTTAGATATCCTGAGCACCCATTCACCTTTTCACAGGATAAAACTGCAATCGAGACTAAACTTGCGGAGCTGAATACGGCTGTTGGAAAGTTTGCCGGAACTCCTACTTGTGCTGAGTCCTTGAGATTGCGGACACAGATTAACCATGTCTTGGGGAGAATTGATCTTATGGTATTGCCAACAGGTGATGATGCAGACGCAGCCCAGGTTGTTAAGTCAGACTTTCTTGCTGAGATTTTGAAGTTGTCACAGGATTTACATGATAAGCAGCATCCAATCGGATCTGGTTCGGTACCAGTAGCGCTCGATGTGATTTCGGTTTTAAATCAGTCTTTTCAGGCAGGGGTAGGACAAGTTCATGCTTCTTCTCCTGGAGCGATGTCACAAGCTGGTAATAATGTTTTTTCAGGGTCTGTCTCTAGTTTTTCTTCTGGGATGATACTTCCTCATAAATGGGGAATAGAAAAGTTTTCAGGTTCTGCTAGGGGTATGTCTATTTCTGCATTTTTTGAGATGGTGAATGAATTGAGTCTCGCTCGTCATGTACCAGATAGTATACTTTTGGAATCAGGTATAGATTTATTTTCGGATAAAGCCTATCAGTTTTATAAAGATGTTCGTCTACGTGTAGGGAGTTGGGCTGAATTAGTTGAAGAGTTTCGTAGGGAGTACCTGTCAGCTCACCATGGGGAAGCGCTTTTTGAAGAGCTTCGGAGGAGAACTCAGCATTCGTCTGAGACTATTGGAGTTTACTTGGCAATAATGAATAGTTACTTTAATCGCTTGCGTTGTCATGTTCCAGAGGAAGTTAAATTGTCTATAGTTATTAGGAATTTGCATCCGTTCTATCAAGATAGATTACGTGATCCTTTGCCAGCTACCTTGGAGGAACTTCGTGTTCTATGTCGCAGTATGGAGGAAAGACGTGATTGTATTAGGAACTATGTTGAACCGAATAGTAGGAAAATGAATACTTTGGAAAAGGACCTAGCTTATATCAGTGTGGATGCTGAAAGTTGTAGTAGTGTTGGTGAGGGTCCTGTTGCTTCATCCGAATCGGAGTCCGCTAGAGGAAAGTTTAGGACTTTAGTCTGTTATCGTTGTAATCAGTCAGGCCATAAGGCAGTAGGGTGTTTAATGAAGAAGGAGGCTGTTCACTGTTTTAAGTGTAAGAAAGAAGGGTTTACAGTCAGAACTTGTCCTTCGTGTAATTCGGGAAACGGAAGGAAGCGCACCTAACTGGTCGAAGAGGTGTTGCCGACGTTGACTCGACCAACCTACGTCCTATTTTAGACTTTATTTTACATCATTCCGAAGGAGATGAACGTCCATATTTGAAAGTTAAAGTCTTAGGAAAGGAAATTTTGGGATTATTGGATTCTGGTGCTTCAAAGACCATTGTAGGAAGAACTGGTTGGAAATTTTTACAAAACTTGGGTTTAGAGTTGGATACTTCGAAGAAGACCGTTTGTAGAGTGGCGAATGGTCAGATGTGTGAATCGTTGGGGGAATGTTTAGTACCTTTCATGGTTAGGGATCGCTTGCGTGTCTTGCCAGTATTAGTTATTTTGGACGTACCGCACATTCTGATTTTAGGATCTGATTTTTGGCGTGTTATGGGTATCGTTCCAGATTTGAGGCATAACGAATGGTATTTTTCGGACGCTCCAGCAATGGTAGGTTCAGTGGATCATCTCCGAGGTCAAACTATTTTGACCGATGCAGAGAAGTCGCAATTGGATGAAGTTATTAATAGAAGTCGTGAACTAATGGGCACTTCTCTTGGTTGTACTGATGTCACTGAGCATGTGATTGTTTGTAAATCTGCACCCATAAAACAACGTTACTATCCTGTATCCCCAGTAATCCAAAGCCATATTGATAAAGAGCTAGAAGATATGTTGGCGAAAGGAGTAGTGGAGCGATCGAATAGTGCTTGGTCGTCCCCGATTCTCTTGGTGAAGAAAAAGGTTCCAGAAGGTGAAGAACCAAAATGGAGGTTCTGCGTAGACTATCGAAAGCTTAATGCCGTAACAGAGAGGGATGGCTACCCATTACCGTACATCTCTAATATTTTAAATAAATTGAAGAACGCGCATTATCTTTCCACCATAGACATTAAGTCGGCGTATTGGCAGGTACCTGTTGCTAAGGCTTCCAGGCCTTATACTGCTTTTACGGTTCCTGGTCGAGGTCTTTTTCAGTTTTGCAGAATGCCTTTTGGATTACATAATGCCCCGGCTACATGGCAGAGGTTGATAGATCGTGTCCTCGGTCCGGAGTTGGAACCCTATGTTTTTACTTACTTGGATGACGTGGTCATCGTGACAAAGTCTATTGAAGAACATGTAAGGATCTTAGAGGAAGTCTTTAGACGCTTGAGAGAAGCTAAGTTAACCGTTAGCTGGGATAAATGTCAATTTTGTAGACCGGAACTAAAGTATTTGGGTCATGTGGTTGATAGGAATGGACTACATGTTGATGGTGATAAGGTCAAGGCTATGCTACGTATCCCAACACCCACATCCGTCAAGGAAGTTCGTAGCATCATAGGCACATTTTCCTGGTATCGAAGATTTATTCCTTCCTTTGCGACACTACTAGCTCCAATTACAGCGATATTGAAGAAAGGAAGAAAATTCAATTGGACCCCGAGTTGTGAAGAATCTTTTCAGAAAATAAAAGAATGTCTAGTTTCTGCTCCGATACTTAATTGTCCTGACTACAATTTGCCTTTTGTTGTCCAATGTGATGCCTCAGGATATGGAGTGGGCGCCGTGTTATTGCAGCCAGGCCCGGATGGTGACGAAGTAATTAGTTTCCTGAGCAGATCACTAACGCGTCAAGAAAGGAATTTTTCCACGACGGAACGGGAATGTTTAGCTGTGTTATGGGCAGTCGAAAAACTGCGTCCTTATTTGGAGGGTGTTCCGTTTACGGTCGTGACTGATCACGCATCCCTCGTATGGCTTCAAAATTTGAAGGATCCTACTGGAAGATTAGCTCGATGGGCGGTAAGATTGCAACAATATGACTTTAAGATTGTGCATCGGAAAGGAAAAGAACATGTTGTCCCCGATTTGTTATCTCGGTCAGTTCCCGTGCTTGATATGGTTGAAGAGGTTGTACCGCTTCCTAGTGGTGATAGTTGGTATGATAAACTTTGTAGAAAAATCGAGTCTAATCCCTTGAAGTATCCTCAGTGGAGAATGTCTGGTGGCAAACTTTATAAATACATCCGTCCCAGTCATGGATTTTTGGTCGAGGAAGTGGACAATTGGAAGGAAGTCGTTCCTAAGGGTCAACGATTGGAAGTGCTGAAGTTGTGTCATGATAGTCCTTTAGCAGGTCATATGGGGATCCTGAAAACTTATAAGCGTATTAACGAGAAGTATTTTTGGCCGAAACTGCGGAGTGATGTGTCTCGTTACGTTGGACGTTGCTCACTGTGTGCCATGCATAAGGTGGAACAAGGTAAGCCCAAAGGCTTTATGACTCCTCAACCTAAAGCTACTCAACCATGGGAGATAGTAGCAACCGATCTTATGGGACCTTTCCCAAGATCAACTCAAGGCTATAAGTTTATCTTAGTGGTAATGGATGTGTTTAGTAAATTTTCTTTGGTATTTCCGTTGCGATCCTCAAAAGCCGTGCATGTCGTTAAGAAAATAGAAGAAGAAGTTTTTCTCGTATTTGGAGTTCCACGTCTGTTACTATGTGATAATGGTGTCCAGTATACTTCGGGTATTTTCAAGAAAATGATGGAAACCTATGGTGTCTCAGTTCGTTATAATGCGTTGTATCATCCACAGTGTAATCCATCTGAACGCTATAACCGAACCCTTAAAACAATGATGGCAACTTATATAGCTGACAACCATAGGAAGTGGGATGAAAATTTGGCCAAACTAGCATGTGCTACGCGCACTGCATACCACGAGTCGACTGGTCAAGATCCCTACTTCATAAATTTCGGTCGGAAGATGGTAGTGGATGGACGAGATTTTTCCCGAAAGGACAAACTCGGAGACCCGGAGGACGAAGTAGCTAAAATGGGATATCCAGGTGGACTCCAGGAATTATTTGTTGATGTTAGAAAACGTTTAGATAAAGCTTCGGCTAAGTGTGAGAAGACCTATAATCTACGGAGACGTCCAGAGGAATTTCAGCCCCATCAGTCAGTATGGCGGAGAAATTTTGTGTTGTCAGATGCCGCTAAATATTTCACGAAAAAGTTAGCTCCTAGATGGATAGGACCCTACTTCGTGAAGAAGAAAGTTTCCCCCTGGACATATAGTTTAGAGGATGAAAATGGCAAGGATCAAGGTATTTGGAATATTAAGGATTTAAGGATTAGTAACCCGACTGGTGATCCCGATAGGATTTAGGTCGGAGTAGAACGGACTAGCAAAAGTTTTGTCTAGTCTAAGTAAATTTAGTTAGTCTTTTGAAATTGGTTGTATTTATTTTTTTTGTTGTGTCCGTGAAGGATGACTGAGTGTTGGCTATGATCTGTTCTTAGGATGTATTTGGATGGTCAACCGATTCGTTTTTTTTTGTGTTAGGTAGCCAATACGAAGTCGTAGGGTTGCGGTAGCCTTAATTTCTTTTGATTTATGGAATTGAATGTCACTTAGGTTTGGTCAGAAATATGTTGTCTTCGATGATATGGCGTTGGGATTTGTTTTGATGTTAGTAAGCCATTCTATTTAATTGGGATTTTTTCGAAGCCACATAATTATGTTTTGGTGAATCTTGTTGGATAATAGCTTAGTTTTGGATGATTCACTAAATTTCGTTGTATACGGATTTAAATTCTGAAAGACCTATCTCATTTTTATTTTAATGAACAATTGGAATTACACTACTGTTTCGGTAGATGTTCCTCGCAGTATCAGTAAGAGTGGAATGGTGGAGAGTTTCTTATGGACTCATGTTATGCGAGGTATAGTGAAGTACTAGCGATGCCCCAGAGCTGGGAGGTCGCGAATAAGGGCAACATCCAGTAACCGACCTAATCAGTGTTGTCAGATTGACGTTGGAATTTGAAACTATTCTACTTGATCTCATACGATGAGAGATGACTGTTGTGTGGAAGTGGAGTAAGTGTTGTAAGTAAGTTGTTGCTTTGTGCGTGTGGTTTGAGATTGGTATGTCTTTCGTTGTCCAAGTACTTGCGCACGGTGAAGACGGTGTGGATGATGATTGTGTTGTGGACTTCGCTCGGAGTTTAGGTAGTGCGTCGCTAGCGCGAGGGAAAATTTTCTTCGTCTAGTTTTTCCTCGTAAATTTTCCTCTGGGAAAGGGAGGTGTTGTTACGTTCCAAATTTAAAGTAGAAAGTCCCACCTCTATTTTATCAAAATTTAAATAATTCAGGACGTGTAAGAGCGGTTGCCTATAATATATTATAAGCAAGGTGGCGAAAATAAAATTAGTAATTTTTAAATAGGGGTAATGTCTGGCAAATTGTGCTGAAGTTAAGGGAACACGTCCTCTTTTTTGTGAAGAAACTAATTTAGATCGTTCTTTCTAGAGTTATCTTGGAAGAATTGGGATCATAAAATTGAAATTTTTGAATCTCGGTATTATTCGGTGACCTCCGTGTGTCAAGTTGTCAAGTGTTCGGAAAGACGACGGAAAGAAAGTGATTCCAGATTTGACGGTGTTACTGAAAGGTTGGGCTAGATTAAAAACGGCATTTTGTTTTTTTGCTTTTGCTGCTGTTCCATGTGGGATCTGGACTAGTCCGAACCGTGTGGATATTCAAGGGGATTTGCTGCCTTCGTGGAAGGGTTTTTTTGGAATATCCACAATTTCGCTAAAAAAAGCGGATCTACAGTACACGTGAATACCGGGAGTCGTATTTAGATCAAGAAATTAGCCTTAATCACGAGTCCAAATAGCCGGCTACGCTTCGGTCCAATTTGGGATATTTCAAACCCCTAATCTGGCTAAGAAGGGTGAGTGTTAGAACATTTCGTTTTTAATTAATTAAAAAGTTGTAGTTATTTTTTTATCCCATCTCTAAAAAGCTATTCACATTTTTATCAGTTTTCATACATTCAAGTTCGGAGACAAGTTTTTTTTTGTATTGCTCCATTATCGCCAAAAGGCAGATAAACAAAGTGTTAAAATCAATATATTTATTTCCAAATAATTATTTTAGACACAGATGGTAATTAATGTTTTCTTGCTTCAGGGTTGGTTGGTTTGTTTGTTTTTTTCTGCTTCTTCTTCTTCGTATTTTTCCATCTGGCTGTAATTTTCAACTTTTCAACATTGTCACACAAGTCTATGTACATCGGCAATCGTATGGGATTTTGGATTGAAGACACGCTGAACTATAACTGGAATTCCACGCGGTGAAGTATATGAAAATTCGAGGTATGGATCGATAATTAATTTTCAACGGAAGATTTAAGCACCGTCTAATTTGGTTTGCGGAATACAATAATTTTTTTTAAAGATTATTTGCTGTTAGTTTTTATTTTCATATTTACAAATACTTTACAGATTTTTTTTAAAGATAATTTGCGGTTTATTTTATTAATTCAATATTTACACATACCTATTTTAATTTTGTAAACTGCGTCTAAGGGGGGGTTATATATTTGAAATTTATTTTTTTATATTATTTTCTGCGCACGCACTTGAGCTCACGTGGTGTCCTATTTGCGTTAATTATTTTTTTTGGTTGGTATTGAACCGCACACCCCTTAGCGTCCGGTATTTTTGATACGTCCTACCTTTCATTTTGTTCTGTTAAATAGAAATAACTTATGAATTTTTGTTAGGCAAGCAGAAGCCGCATTTTTATATTATTTTTTTATTAAGCCTATGGTAAAGTTAAATAATATTGTAATATGTATTTATTTTCAACTATCTTGGGAATTTATTTATTAAAATTGACTAAATTCTAATCTGACAATTTCATTTATTTTTTTATTTATTCAGGTTGTATACTGTTACTTAGTATGTTAGTAGTAAACCTATTGGTAAGTTGGTGGTTTATTGAATAGCAACGTAGGGAAGGCTGTGGGCCAATTTACCTGGCGCCCCTGATATAACTTCGGATTTTTTTTGTTTTGTGGACCGCACGACCATCTCCACTGTTTTGTCTAGCCGCGAGCCATTCCCAGACTGTCACCGTATAGTACTTTTCTTTCCGGGTGTACGTCTGATTTATATTTGGTACATTTTGTAATTTTTTTATATAGATTCGGTTTTGTACGCCACAAAGGCCCTGCCTGTCTTAAGAGGTGACTAATGGATAGGAGTCGAGAGGTGGAGAGTGTGTGCGTGTGCGTGTGCTTGTGCGTGTGTGCATGTGTGTGTGCGTGTGAGCGTGCGTGTGTGTGTGAGTGTGTGTGTATGTCCGTTCGGCTCTCAGAGATAAGAACATGGCCGTGGCAAGAAGGCCCTGCTTGTCGTAAAGGGCGACTAATGGGTAGGAGTCGAGAGGTGAAGAGTGTATGTGTGTGTGCGTATGTGCGTGTTTGTGTGTGTGAGTGTATGTGTGTGTGCGTGTGTGCGTGCGTGTGTGCGTGTGTGTGTGAGTGTGTGTGTGTATGTGTGTGTCCGTTCGGCTTGCAGAGATAAGAACACGGCCGTGGCAAGAAGTCCCTGCCTGTCGTAAGAGGAGAATAATGGGTAGGAGTCGAGAGGTGAAGAGTGTGTGCGTGTGCGTGTGCGTGTGCGTGTGTGTGTGCGTGTGTGTGTGTCCGTTTGGCTTGCAGAGATAAGAACACGGCCGTGGCAAGAAGTCCCTGCCTGTCGTAAGAGGCGACTAATGAATAGGAGTCGAGAGGTGAAGAGCGTATGTGTCTTTGTGTGTGTGCGTGTGTTTTTGCGTGTGTGAGTATGTGTGTGTATTTGTGTGTGTGTGTCAGTTTAGCTTGCAGAGATAAGAATACGGCCAAGGCAAGAAGGCCCTGAATGTCGTAAGAGGCGACTTATGGGAAGGAGTCGAGAGGTTAAGAGTGTATGTGTGTGTGTGTGAGTGTGTGTGTGTCCGTTCGGCTTGCAGAGATAAGAACACGGCCGAGGCAAGAAGACCCTGCCTGTCGTGAGAGACGACTAATAGGTAGGTGTCGAGAGGTGAAGAATGTATGTGTGTGTGCGTATGTGCGTGTTTGTGTGTGTGAGTGTATGTGTGTGTGCGTGTGTGCGTGCGTGTGTGCGTGTGTGTGTGAGTGTGTGTGTATGTGTGTATGTGTGTGTCCGTTCGGCTTGCAGAGATAAGAACACGGCCGTGGCAAGAAGTCCCTGCCTGTCGTAAGAGGAGAATAATGAGTAGGAGTCGAGAGGTGAAGAGTGTGTGCGTGTGAGTGTGCGTGTTCGTGTGTGTGTGCGTGTGTGTGTGTCCGTTCGGCTTGCAGATATAAGAACACGGCCGTGGCAAGGAGTCCCTGCCTGTCGTAAGAGGAGAATAATGGGTAGGAGTCGAGAGGTGAAGAGTGTGTGCGTGTGAGTGTGCGTGTTCGTGTGTGTGTGCGTGTGTGTGTGTCTGTTTGGCTTGCAGAGATAAGAACACGGCCGTGGCAAGAAGTCCCTGCCTGTCGTAAGAGGCGACTAATGAATAGGAGTCGAGAGGTGAAGAGCGTATATGTCTTTGTGTGTGTGCGTGTGTTTTTGCGTGTGTGAGTATGTGTGTGTATTTGTGTGTGTGTCAGTTTGGCTTGCAGAGATAAGAATACGGCCAAGGCAAGAAGGCCCTGCCTGGCGTGAGAGACGACTAATAGGTAGGAGTCGAGAGGTGAAGAATGTATGTGTGTGTGCGTATGTGCGTGTTTGTGTGTGTGAGTGTATGTGTGTGTGCGTGTGTGCGTGCGTGTGTGCGTGTGTGTGTGTGCGTGTGTGTGTGTGTCCGTTCGGCTTGCAGAGATAAGAATACGGCCGAGGCAAGAAGGCCCTGCCTGTCTTAAGAGGTGACTAATGGATAGGAGTCGAGAGGTTGAGAGTGTGTGCGTGTGCGTGTGCCTGTGCGTGTGTGCGTGTGTGTGTGTGCGTGTGAGCGTGCGTGTGTGTTTGAGTGTGTGTGTATGTCCGTTCGGCTCGCAGAGATAAGAACATGGCCGTAGCAAGAAGGCCCTGCCTGTCGTAAGAGGCGACTAATGGGTAGGAGTCGAGAGGTAAAGAGTGTATGTGTGTGTGCGTGTGTGCGTGTGTGTGTGCGTGTGTGAGCGTGTGTGTATGTATGTGTGTCCGTTCGGCTTGCAGAGATAAGAATACGGCCGAGGCAAGAAGGCCCTGCCTGTCTCAAGAGGTGACTAATGGATAGGAGTCGAGAGGTGGAGAGTGTGTGCGTGTGCGTGTGCTTGTGCGTGTGTGCATGTGTGTGTGCGTGTGAGCGTGCGTGTGTGTGTGAGTGTGTGTGTATGTCCGTTCGGCTCTCAGAGATAAGAACATGGCCGTGGCAAGAAGGCCCTGCTTGTCGTAAAGGGCGACTAATGGGTAGGAGTCGAGAGGTGAAGAGTGTATGTGTGTGTGCGTATGTGCGTGTTTGTGTGTGTGAGTGTATGTGTGTGTGCGTGTGTGCGTGCGTGTGTGCGTGTGTGTGTGAGTGTGTGTGTGTATGTGTGTGTCCGTTCGGCTTGCAGAGATAAGAACACGGCCGTGGCAAGAAGTCCCTGCCTGTCGTAAGAGGAGAATAATGGGTAGGAGTCGAGAGGTGAAGAGTGTGTGCGTGTGCGTGTGCGTGTGCGTGTGTGTGTGTGCGTGTGTGTGTGTCCGTTTGGCTTGCAGAGATAAGAACACGGCCGTGGCAAGAAGTCCCTGCCTGTCGTAAGAGGCGACTAATGAATAGGAGTCGAGAGGTGAAGAGCGTATGTGTCTTTGTGTGTGTGCGTGTGTTTTTGCGTGTGTGAGTATGTGTGTGTATTTGTGTGTGTGTGTGTCAGTTTAGCTTGCAGAGATAAGAATACGGCCAAGGCAAGAAGGCCCTGAATGTCGTAAGAGGCGACTTATGGGTAGGAGTCGAGAGGTTAAGAATGTATGTGTGTGTGTGTGTGAGTGTGTGTGTGTCCGTTCGGCTTGCAGAGATAAGAACACGGCCGAGGCAAGAAGACCCTGCCTGTCGTGAGAGACGACTAATAGGTAGGAGTCGAGAGGTGAAGAATGTATGTGTGTGTGCGTATGTGCGTGTTTGTGTGTGTGAGTGTATGTGTGTGTGCGTGTGTGCGTGCGTGTGTGCGTGTGTGTGTGAGTGTGTGTGTATGTGTGTGTCCGTTCGGCTTGCAGAGATAAGAACACGGCCGTGGCAAGAAGTCCCTGCCTGTCGTAAGAGGAGAATATTGAGTAGGAGTCGAGAGGTGAAGAGTGTGTGCGTGTGAGTGTGCGTGTTCGTGTGTGTGTGCGTGTGTGTGTGTGTCCGTTCGGCTTGCAGATATAAGAACACGGCCGTGGCAAGGAGTCCCTGCCTGTCGTAAGAGGAGAATAATGAGTAGGAGTCGAGAGGTGAAGAGTGTATGTGTGTGTGTGTGCGTGTGTGCGTACGTGTGTGAGTGTATGTGTGTGTGTGTGTGTGTGAGTGTGTGTGTGTCCGTTCGGCTTGCAGAGATAAGAACACGGCCGTGGCAAGAAGTCCCTGCCTGTCGTAAGAGGAGAATAATGGGTAGGAGTCGAGAGGTGAAGAGTGTGTGCGTGTGAGTGTGCGTGTGCGTGTGTGTGTGCGTGTGTGTGTGTCCGTTCGGCTTGCAGAGATAAGAACACGGCCGTGGCAAGAAGTCCCTGCCTGTCGTAAGAGGAGAATAATGGGTAGGAGTCGAGAGGTGAAGAGTGTATGTGTGTGTCTGCGTGTGTGCGTACGTGTGTGAGTGTGTGTGTGATTGTGTGTATGTGTCAGTGTGTGTGTGTCCGGTCGGCTCGCAGAGATAAGAACACGGCCGTGGCAAGAAGTCCCTGCTTGTCGTAAGAGGCGACTAATGAATAGGAGTCGAGAGGTGAAGAGTGTATGTGTCTTTGTGTGTGTGCGTGTGTTTTTGCGTGTGTAAGTATGTGTGTGTATTTGTGTGTGTGTTACCCTTTGGCTTGCAGAGATAAGAATACGGCCAAGGCAAGAAGGCCCTGCCTCTTGTAAGGGGCGACTAATAGGTAGGAATCGAGAGGTGAAGAGTGTATGTGTGTGTGCGTGTGTGCGTGTGTGTGTATGTTAGTGTATGTGTGTGTGCGTGTGTGGGTGCGTGTGTGTGTGTTTGTGAGTGTGTGTGTGTATGTGTGTCCCTTCGGCTCGCAGAGAAAAGAAAGCAGCGGTGGCAAGAATGCCATGCCTGTCGTAAGAGGTGACTAATGGGTAGGAGTCGAGAGGTGAAGAGAGTATGTGTGTGTGCGTGTGTGTGTGTGTTTGTGCGTTTGTTAGTGTATGTGTGTGTATGTAAGTGTCCGTTCGGCTCGCAGAGATTAGAATACGCTCGAGGCAAGAAGGACATGCCAGTCGTAAAAGGCGACTAATGGGTAGGAGTCGAGAGGTGAAGAGTGTATTTGTGTGTGTGTGTGTGCCTGTGCGCGTGTGTTTGTGTGTGCGTGTGTGTGTGTCCGTTCGGCTTGCAGAGATAAGAACACGGCCGTGGCAAGAAGTCCCTGCCTGTCGTAAGAGGAGAATAATGGGTAGAAGTCGAGAGGTGAATACTGTATGTGTGCTTGCGTGTGTGCGTGTTTGTGAGTGTGTGTGTGTGTCCGTTCGGCTCGCAGAGATAAGAACACGGCGTGGCAGGAAGTCCCTGAATGTCGTAAGAGGCGACTAATGGATAGGAGTCGAGAGGTGGAGACTGTGTGCGTGTACGTGTGCGTGTGCGTGTGTGCGTGTGTGCCTGTGTGCGTGTTTTTGTGTGTGCGTGTGTGTGTGTGTGTGTGTCCGTTCGGCTTGCAGAGATAAGAACACGCCCGTGGCAAGAAGTCCCTGCCTGTCGAAAGAGAAGAATAATGGGTAGGAGTCGAGAGGTGAAGAGTGTATGTGTGTGCGTGTGTGCGTGCGTGTTTAAGTGTGTGTGTATGTGAGTGTGTGATTGTGTGTGAGTGTGTGTGTGTGCGGTCGGCTCGCAGAGATAAGAACACAGCCGTGGCAAGAAGGCCCTGCCTGTCGTAAGAGGCGAGTAATAAGTAGGATTCGAGAAGTGAAGAGTGTATGTGTGTGTGTGCGTGTGTGCGTGTGTGTGTGCGTGTGTGAGTAGGTGTGTGTGTCCGTTCGGCTTGCAGTGATAAGAACACGGCCAAGGCAAGAAGGCCCTGCCTGTCGTAAGAGGCGACTAATAGGTAGGAGTCGAGAGGTGAAGAATGTATGTGTGTGTGCGTGTGTGCGTGTTTGTGTGTGTGAGTGTATGTGTGTGTGCGTGTGTGCGTGCGTGTGTGTGTGTGTGTTTGTGAGTGTGTGTGTGTGTATGTGTGTGTCCCTTCGGCTCGCAGAGATAAGTAAACAGCCGTGGCAAGAAGGCGATGCAAATCGTACGGGGCGACTAATGGGTAGGAGTCGAGAGGTGAAGAGTGGGCGACTAATAAGTAGGAGGCGAGTGGTAAAAAGTGTATGTGCGTGTGTGCGTGTGTGTGTGCGTGTGTAAGTATGTGGGTGTGTTAGTTCGGCTTGCAGAGATAAGAACACGACTGAGGCAAGAAGGCCCTGCCTGTCGTAAGAGGCGACTAATAGGTAGGAGTCGACAGGTGAAGAGTGTATGTGTGTGGGTGCGTGTGTGCGTGTGTGTGTGTGCGTGTGTGAGTTTGTGTGTGTGTCCGTTCGGCTTGCAGAGATAAGAACACGGCCGAGGCAAGAAGGCCCTGCCTGTCGTGAGAGACGACTAATAGGTAGGAGTCGAGAGGTAAAGAATGTATGTGTGTGTGCGTGTGTGCGTGTTTGTGTGTGTGTAAGTGTATGTGTGTGTGCGTGTGTGTGGCGTGTGTGCGTGCGTGTCTGTGTGAGTGTGTGTGTGTGTCCGTTAGGCTCGCAGAGATAAGAATGCGTTCGTGGCAAGAAGGCCCTGCCTGTCTTAAGAGGCGACTAATGGATAGGAGTCGAGAGGTGGAGAGTGTGTGCGTGTGCGTGTGCGTTTGCGTGTGTGCGTTTGTGCCTGTGTGCGTGTGTTTGTGTGTGCGTGTGTGTGTGTGTCCGGTCGGACCGCTGAAATGAGAACACGGCCCTGGCAAGAAGGCCCTGCCTGTCGTAAGAGGCGACTAATGGGTAGGAGTCGAGAGGTGAAGAGTGTATTTGTGTGTGTGTGCGTGTGTGCGTGTGTGTGCGTGTGTGTGTGTGAGTGTGTGTGTGTCCGTTCGGTTCGCAGAGATAAGAACACGGCTGAGGCAAGAAGTCCCTGCCTGTCGTAAGAGGCGACTAATGAATAGGAGTCGAGAGGTGGAGAGTGTGTGCGTGTGCGTGTACGTGTGCGTGTGTGCGTGTGTGCCTGTGTGCGTGTGTTTGTCTGTGCGTGTGTGTGTGTGTCCGTTCGACTCGCAGAGATAAGAATACGTCCGTGGCAAGAAGGCCCTGCCTGTCTTAAGAGGCGACTAATGGATAGGAATCGAGAGGTGGAGAGTGTGAGCGTGTGTGCGTGTGTGCGTGTGTGCCTGTGTGCGTGTTTTTGTGTGTGCGTGTGTGTGTGTGTCCGTTCGGCTTGCAGAGATAAGAATACGGCCGTGGCAAGAAGTCCCTGCCTGTCGTAAGAGGAGAATAATGGGTAGAAGTCGAGAGGTGAATAGTGTATGTGTGCTTGCGTGTGTGTGTTTGTGTGTGAGTGTGTGTGTGTGTCCGTTCGGCTCGCAGAGATAAGAATGCGTTCGTGGCAAGAAGGCCCTGCCTGTCTTAAGAGGCGACTAATGGATGGGAGTCGAGAGGTGTAGAGTGTGTGCGTGTGCGTGAGCGTTTGCGTGTGTGCGTTTGTGCCTGTGTGCGTGTGTTTGTGTGTGCGTGTATGTGTGTGTCCGGTCGGCTCGCTGAAATTAGAACACGGCCGTGGCAAGAAGGCCCTGCCTGTCGTAAGAGGCGACTAATGGGTAGGAGTCGAGAGGTGAAGAGGGTATGTGAGTGTGTGCGTGTGTGGGTGTGTGTGTGTTTGTGCGTGTGTAAGTGTGTGTGTGTATGTATGTGTGTGTCCATTCGGCTCGCAGAGATTAGAATACGGCCAAGGCAAGAAGGCCATGCCTGTCGTAAGAGGCGACTAATGGGTAGGAGTCGAGAGGTGAAGAGTGTATTTGTGTGTGTGTGTGTGCGTGTGTGTGCGTGTGTGCGTGCGTGTGTGTGTGAGTGTGTGTGTGTCCGTTCGGCTTGCAGAGATAAGAATACGTCCGAGGCAAGAAGGCCCTGCCTCTTGTAAGGGGCGACTAATAGGTATGAGTCGAGAGGTGAATAGTTTATGTGTATGTGTGTGTGCGTGTGTGGGTGTGTGTGTGTTTGTACGTGTGTAAATGTGTGTGTATGTATGTGTGTGTCCATTCGGTTCGCAGAGATTAGAATACGGCCGAGGCAAGAAGGCTATGCCTGTCGTAAGAGGCGACTAATGGGTAGGAGTCGAGAGGTGAAAAGTGTATTTGTGTGTGTGCTAGTTGTGCATGTGTGCGTGCTTGTGTGTGTGAGTGTGTGTGTGTCCGTTCCGCTTGCAGAGATAAGAATACGGCCCAGGCAAGAAGGCCCTGCCTGTCTTAAGAGGTGACTAATGGATAGGAGTCGAGAGGTTGAGAGTGTGTGCGTGTGCGTGTGCGTGTGCGTGTGTGCGTGTGTGTGTGTGCGGGTGAGCGTGCGTGTGTGTTTGAGTGTGTGTGTTGTCCGTTCGGCTCGCAGAGATAAGAACATGGCCGTAGCAAGAAGGCCCTGCCTGTCGTAAAGGGCGACTAATGGGTAGGAGTCGAGAGGTAAAGAGTGTATGTGTGTGTGCGTGTGTGCGTGTGTGTGTGCGTGTGTGAGCGTGTGTGTATGTATGTGTGTCCGTTCGGCTTGCAGAGATTAGAATACGACCGAGGCAAGAAGGCCCTGCCTGTCTTAAGAGGTGACTAATGGATAGGAGTCGAGAGGTGGAGAGTGTGTGCGTGTGCGTGTGCGTGTGCGTGTGTGCATGTGTGTGTGCGTGTGAGCGTGCGTGTGTGTGTGAGTGTATGTGTATGTCCGTTCGGCTCTCAGAGATAAGAACATGGCCGTGGCAAGAAGGCCCTGCCTGTCGTAAAGGGCGACTAATGGGTAGGAGTCGAGAGGTGAAGAGTGTATGTGTGTGTGTACGTGTGTGCGTGTGTGTGTGCGTGTGTGAGTATGTGTGTGTGTCCGTTCGGCTTGCAGAGATAAGAATACGATTGTGGCAAGAAGTCCCTGAATGTCGTAAGAGGCGACTAATGGGTAGGAGTCGAGAGGTTAAGAGTGTATGTGTGTGTGTGTGTGAGTGTGTGTGTGTTCGTTCGGCTTGCAGAGATAAGAACACGGCCGAGGCAAGAAGACCCTGCTTGTCGTGAGAGACGACTAATAGGTAGGAGTCGAGAGGTGAAGAATGTATGTGTGTGTGCGTATGTGCGTGTTTGTGTGTGTGAGTGTATGTGTGTGTGCGTGTGTGCGTGCGTGTGTGCGTGTGTGTGTGAGTGTGTGTGTATGTGTGGGTCCGTTCGGCTTGCAGAGATAAGAACACGGCCGTGGCAAGAAGTCCCTGCCTGGCGTAAGAGGCGACTAATGAATAGGAGTCGAGAGGTGAAGAGCGTATGTGTCTTTGTGTGTGTGCGTGTGTTTTTGCGTGTGTGAGTACGTGTGTGTATTTGTGTGTGTGTGTCAGTTTGGCTTGCAGAGATAAGAATACGGCCGAGGCAAGAAGGCCCTGAATGTCGTAAGAGCGACTTATGGGTAGGAGTCGAGAGGTTAAGAGTGTATGTGTGTGTGTGTGTGTGTGTGAGTGTGTGTGTGTCCGTTCGGCTTGCAGAGATAAGAACACGGCCGAGGCAAGAAGACCCTGCCTGTCGTGAGAGACGACTAATAGGTAGGAGTCGAGAGGTGAAGAATGTATGTGTGTGTGCGTATGTGCGTGTTTGTGTGTGTGAGTGTATGTGTGTGTGCGTGTGTGCGTGCGTGTGTGCGTGTGTGTGTGAGTGTGTGTGTATGTGTGTCCGTTCGGCTTGCAGAGATAAGAACACGGCCGTGGCAAGAAGTCCCTGCCTGTCGTAAGAGGAGAATAATGGGTAGGAGTCGAGAGGTGAAGAGTGTGTGCGTGTGAGTGTGCGTATTCGTGTGTGTGTGCGTGTGTGTGTGTCCGTTCGGCTTGCAGATATAAGAACACGGCCGTGGCAAGAAGTCCCTGCCTGTCGTAAGAGGAGAATAATGGGTAGGAGTCGAGAGGTGAAGAGTGTATGTGTGTGTGTGCGTGTGTGCGTACGTGTGTGAGTGTATGTGTGTGTGTGTGTGTGAGTGTGTGTGTGTCCGTTCGGCTTGCAGAGATAAGAACACGGCCGTGGCAAGAAGTCCCTGCCTGTCGTAAAAGGCGACTAATGGATAGGAGTCGAGAGGTGGAGAGTGTGTGCGTGTGCGTGTACGTGTGCGTGTGTGCGTGTGTGCCTGTGTGCGTGTGTTTGTCTGTGCGTGTGTGTGTGTGTGTCCATTCGGCTTGCAGAGATAAGAACACGGCCGTGGCAAGAAGTCCCTGCCTATCGTAAGAGGAGAATAATGGGTAGAAGTCGAGAGGTGAATAGTGTATGTGTGCTTGCGTGTGTGTGTTTGTGTGTGAGTGTGTTTGTGTCCGTTGGGCTCGCAGAGATAAGAATGCGTTCGTGGCAAGAAGGCCCTGCCTGTCTTAAGAGGCGACTAATGGATGGGAGTCGAGAGGTGGAGAGTGTGTGCGTGTGTGCGTGTGTGCCTGTGTGCGTGTTTTTGTGTGTGCGTGTGTGTGTGTGTCCATTCGGCTTGCAGAGATAAGAACACGGCCGTGGCAAGAAGTCCCTGCCTATCGTAAGAGGAGAATAATGGGTAGAAGTCGAGAGGTGAATAGTGTATGTGTGCTTGCGTGTGTGTGTTTGTGTGTGAGTGTGTTTGTGTCCGTTGGGCTCGCAGAGATAAGAATGCGTTCGTGGCAAGAAGGCCCTGCCTGTCTTAAGAGGCGACTAATGGATGGGAGTCGAGAGGTGTAGAGTGTGTGCGTGTGCGTGAGCGTTTGCGTGTGTGCGTTTGTGCCTGTGTGCGTGTGTTTGTGTGTGCGTGTATGTGTGTGTACGGTCGGCTCGCTGAAATGAGAACACGGCCGTGGCAAGAAGGCCCTGCCTGTCGTAAGAGGCGACTAATGGGTAGGAGTCGAGAGGTGAAGAGGGTATGTGAGTGTGTGCGTGTGTGGGTGTGTGTGTGTTTGTGCGTGTGTAAGTGTGTGTGTGTATGTATGTGTGTGTCCATTCGGCTCGCAGAGATTAGAATACGGCCAAGGCAAGAAGGCCATGCCTGTCGTAAGAGGCGACTAATGGGTAGGAGTCGAGAGGTGAAGAGTGTATTTGTGTGTGTGTGTGTGCGTGTGTGTGCGTGTGTGCGTGCGTGTGTGTGTGAGAGTGTGTGTGTGTCCGTTCGGCTTGCAGAGATAAGAATACGTCCGAGGCAAGAAGGCCCTGCCTCTTGTAAGGGGCGACTAATAGGTAGGAGTCGAGAGGTGAATGGTGTATGTGTATGTGTGTGTGCGTGTGTGGGTGTGTGTGTGTTTGTACGTGTGTAAATGTGTGTGTGTATGTATGTGTGTGTCCATTCGGTTCGCAGAGATTAGAATACGGCCGAGGCAAGAAGGCTATGCCTGTCGTAAGAGGCGACTAATGGGTTGGAGTCGAGAGGTGAAAAGTGTATTTGTGTGTGTGAGTGTGTGTGTGTCCGTTTGGCTTGCAGAGATAAGAATACGGCCGAGGCAAGAAGGCCCTGCCTGTCTTAAGAGGTGACTAATGGATAGGAGTCGAGAGGTTGAGAGTGTGTGCGTGTGCGTGTGCGTGTGCGTGTGTGCGTGTGTGTGTGTGCGTGTGAGCGTGCGTGTGTGTTTGAGTGTGTGTGTATGTCCGTTCGGCTCGCAGAGATAAGAACATGGCCGTAGCAAGAAGGCCCTGCCTGTCGTAAGAGGCGACTAATGGGTAGGAGTCGAGAGGTAAAGAGTGTATGTGTGTGTGCGTGTGTGCGTGTGTGTGTGCGTGTGTGAGCGTGTGTGTATGTATGTGTGTCCGTTCGGCTTGCAGAGATAAGAATACGGCCGAGGCAAGAAGGCCCTGCCTGTCTTAAGAGGTGACTAATGGATAGGAGTCGAGAGGTGGAGAGTGTGTGCGTGTGCGTGTGCGTGTGCGTGTGTAAATGTGTGTGTGCGTGTGAGCGTGCGTGTGTGTGTGAGTGTGTGTGTATGTCCGTTCGGCTCTCAGAGATAAGAACATGGCCGTGGCAAGAAGGCCCTGCCTGTCGTAAAGGGCGACTAATGGGTAGGAGTCGAGAGGTGAAGAGTGTATGTGTGTGTACGTGTGTGCGTGTGTTTTTGCGTGTGTGAGTATGTGTGTGTATTTGTGTGTGTGTCAGTTTGGCTTGCAGAGATAAGAATACGGCCAAGGCAAGAAGGCCCTGCCTGGCGTGAGAGACGACTAATAGGTAGGAGTCGAGAGGTGAAGAATGTATGTGTGTGTGCGTATGTGCGTGTTTGTGTGTGTGAGTGTATGTGTGTGTGCGTGTGTGCGTGCGTGTGTGCGTGTGTGTGTGTGTGCGTGTGTGTGTGTGTCCGTTCGGCTTGCAGAGATAAGAACACGGCCGTGGTAAGAAGTCCCTGCCTATCGTAAGAGGAGAATAATGGGTAGAAGTCGAGAGGTGAAGAGGGTATGTGAGTGTGTGCGTGTGTGGGTGTGTGTGTATTTGTGCGTGTGTAAGTGTGTGTGTGTATGTATGTGTGTGTCCATTCGGCTCGCAGAGATTAGAATACGGCCAAGGCAAGAAGGCCATGCCTGTCGTAAGAGGCGACTAATGGGTAGGAGTCGAGAGGTGAAGAGTGTATTTGTGTGTGTGTGTGTGCGTGTGTGTGCGTGTGTGCGTGCGTGTGTGTGTGAGTGTGTGTGTGTCCGTTCGGCTTGCAGAGATAAGAATACGTCCGAGGCAAGAAGGCCCTGCCTCTTGTAAGGGGCGACTAATAGGTAGGAGTCGAGAGGTGAATAATGTATGTGTATGTGTGTGTGCGTGTGTGGGTGTGTGTGTGTTTGTACGTGTGTAAATTTGTGTGTCCATTCGGTTCGCAGAGATTAGAATACGGCCGAGGCAAGAAGGCTATGCCTGTCGTAAGAGGCGACTAATGGGTAGGAGTCGAGAGGTGAAAAGTGTATTTGTGTGTGTGCCTGTGTGTGCATGTGTGCGTGCTTGTGTGTGTGAGTGTGTGTGTGTCCGTTTGGCTTGCAGAGATAAGAATACGGCCGAGGCAAGAAGGCCCTGCCTGTGTTAAGAGGTGACTAATGGATAGGAGTCGAGAGGTGGAGAGTGTGTGCGTGTGCGTGTGCTTGTGCGTGTGTGCATGTGTGTGTGCGTGTGAGCGTGCGTGTGTGTGTGAGTGTGTGTGTATGTCCGTTCGGCTCTCAGAGATAAGAACATGGCCGTGGCAAGAAGGCCCTGCCTGTCGTAAAGGGCGACTAATGGGTAGGAGTCGAGAGGTGAAGAGTGTATGTGTCCGTTCGGCTTGCAGAGATAAGAATACGTTTGTGGCAAGAAGTCCCTGAATGTCGTAAGAGGCGACTAATGGGTAGGAGTCGAGAGGTTAAGAGTGTATGTGTGTGTGTGTGTGAGTGTGTGTGTGTTCGTTCGGCTTGCAGAGATAAGAACACGGCCGAGGCAAGAAGACCCTGCTTTTCGTGAGAGACGACTAATAGGTAGGAGTCGAGAGGTGAAGAATGTATGTGTGTGTGCGTATGTGCGTGTTTGTGTGTGTGAGTGTATGTGTGTGTGCGTGTGTGCGTGCGTGTGTGCGTGTGTGTGTGAGTGTGTGTGTGTATGTGTGTGTCCGTTCGGCTTGCAGAGATAAGAACACGGCCGTGGCAAGAAGTCCCTGCCTGTCGTAAGAGGAGAATAATGGGTAGGAGTCGAGAGGTGAAGAGTGTGTGCGTGTGCGTGTGCGTGTGCGTGTGTGTGTGTGTGCGTGTGTGTGTGTCCGTTTGGCTTGCAGAGATAAGAACACGGCCGTGGCAAGAAGTCCCTGCCTGTCGTAAGAGGCGACTAATGAATAGGAGTCGAGAGGTGAAGAGCGTATGTGTCTTTGTGTGTGTGCTTGTGTTTTTGCGTGTGTGAGTATGTGTGTGTATTTGTGTGTGTGTGTCAGTTTGGCTTGCAGAGATAAGAATACGGCCAAGGCAAGAAGGCCCTGAATGTCGTAAGAGGCGACTTATGGGTAGGAGTCGAGAGGTTAAGAGTGTATGTGTGTGTGTGTGTGAGTGTGTGTGTGTCCGTTCGGCTTGCAGAGATAAGAACACGGCCGAGGCAAGAAGACCCTGCCTGTCGTGAGAGACGACTAATAGGTAGGAGTCGAGAGGTGAAGAATGTATGTGTGTGTGCGTATGTGCGTGTTTGTGTGTGTGAGTGTATGTGTGTGTGCGTGTGTGCGTGCGTGTGTGCGTGTGTGTGTGAGTGTGTGTGTATGTGTGTGTCCGTTCGGCTTGCAGAGATAAGAACACGGCCGTGGCAAGAAGTCCCTGCCTGTCGTAAGAGGAGAATAATGAGTAGGATTCGAGAGGTGAAGAGTGTGTGCGTGTGAGTGTGCGTGTTCGTGTGTGTGTGTGTGTGTGTGTGTCCGTTCGGCTTGCAGATATAAGAACACGGCCGTGGCAAGAAGGCCCTGCCTGTCGTAAGAGGCGAGTAATAAGTAGGATTCGAGAAGTGAAGAGTGTATGTGTGTGTGTGCGTGTGTGCGTGTGTGTGTGCGTGTGTGAGTAGGTGTGTGTGTCCGTTCGGCTTGCAGTGATAAGAACACGGCCAAGGCAAGAAGGCCCTGCCTGTCGTAAGAGGCGACTAATAGGTAGGAGTCGAGAGGTGAAGAATGTATGTGTGTGTGCGTGTGTGCGTGTTTGTGTGTGTGAGTGTATGTGTGTGTGCGTGTGTGCGTGCGTGTGTGTGTGTGTGTTTGTGAGTGTGTGTGTGTGTATGTGTGTGTCCCTTCGGCTCGCAGAGATAAGTAAACAGCCGTGGCAAGAAGGCGATGCAAATCGTACGGGGCGACTAATGGGTAGGAGTCGAGAGGTGAAGAGTGGGCGACTAATAAGTAGGAGGCGAGTGGTAAAAAGTGTATGTGCGTGTGTGCGTGTGTGTGTGCGTGTGTAAGTATGTGGGTGTGTTAGTTCGGCTTGCAGAGATAAGAACACGACTGAGGCAAGAAGGCCCTGCCTGTCGTAAGAGGCGACTAATAGGTAGGAGTCGACAGGTGAAGAGTGTATGTGTGTGGGTGCGTGTGTGCGTGTGTGTGTGCGTGTGTGAGTTTGTGTGTGTGTCCGTTCGGCTTGCAGAGATAAGAACACGGCCGAGGCAAGAAGGCCCTGCCTGTCGTGAGAGACGACTAATAGGTAGGAGTCGAGAGGTAAAGAATGTATGTGTGTGTGCGTGTGTGCGTGTTTGTGTGTGTGTGAGTGTATGTGTGTGTGCGTGTGTGTGGCGTGTGTGCGTGCGTGTCTGTGTGAGTGTGTGTGTGTGTCCGTTAGGCTCGCAGAGATAAGAATGCGTTCGTGGCAAGAAGGCCCTGCCTGTCTTAAGAGGCGACTAATGGATAGGAGTCGAGAGGTGGAGAGTGTGTGCGTGTGCGTGTGCGTTTGCGTGTGTGCGTTTGTGCCTGTGTGCGTGTGTTTGTGTGTGCGTGTGTGTGTGTGTCCGGTCGGACCGCTGAAATGAGAACACGGCCCTGGCAAGAAGGCCCTGCCTGTCGTAAGAGGCGACTAATGGGTAGGAGTCGAGAGGTGAAGAGTGTATTTGTGTGTGTGTGCGTGTGTGCGTGTGTGTGCGTGTGTGTGTGTGAGTGTGTGTGTGTCCGTTCGGTTCGCAGAGATAAGAACACGGCTGAGGCAAGAAGTCCCTGCCTGTCGTAAGAGGCGACTAATGAATAGGAGTCGAGAGGTGGAGAGTGTGTGCGTGTGCGTGTACGTGTGCGTGTGTGCGTGTGTGCCTGTGTGCGTGTGTTTGTCTGTGCGTGTGTGTGTGTGTCCGTTCGACTCGCAGAGATAAGAATACGTCCGTGGCAAGAAGGCCCTGCCTGTCTTAAGAGGCGACTAATGGATAGGAATCGAGAGGTGGAGAGTGTGAGCGTGTGTGCGTGTGTGCGTGTGTGCCTGTGTGCGTGTTTTTGTGTGTGCGTGTGTGTGTGTGTCCGTTCGGCTTGCAGAGATAAGAACACGGCCGTGGCAAGAAGTCCCTGCCTGTCGTAAGAGGAGAATAATGGGTAGAAGTCGAGAGGTGAATAGTGTATGTGTGCTTGCGTGTGTGTGTTTGTGTGTGAGTGTGTGTGTGTGTCCGTTCGGCTCGCAGAGATAAGAATGCGTTCGTGGCAAGAAGGCCCTGCCTGTCTTAAGAGGCGACTAATGGATGGGAGTCGAGAGGTGTAGAGTGTGTGCGTGTGCGTGAGCGTTTGCGTGTGTGCGTTTGTGCCTGTGTGCGTGTGTTTGTGTGTGCGTGTATGTGTGTGTCCGGTCGGCTCGCTGAAATTAGAACACGGCCGTGGCAAGAAGGCCCTGCCTGTCGTAAGAGGCGACTAATGGGTAGGAGTCGAGAGGTGAAGAGGGTATGTGAGTGTGTGCGTGTGTGGGTGTGTGTGTGTTTGTGCGTGTGTAAGTGTGTGTGTGTATGTATGTGTGTGAATTCGGCTCGCAGAGATTAGAATACGGCCAAGGCAAGAAGGCCATGCCTGTCGTAAGAGGCGACTAATGGGTAGGAGTCGAGAGGTGAAGAGTGTATTTGTGTGTGTGTGTGTGCGTGTGTGTGCGTGTGTGCGTGCGTGTGTGTGTGAGTGTGTGTGTGTCCGTTCGGCTTGCAGAGATAAGAATACGTCCGAGGCAAGAAGGCCCTGCCTCTTGTAAGGGGCGACTAATAGGTATGAGTCGAGAGGTGAATAGTTTATGTGTATGTGTGTGTGCGTGTGTGGGTGTGTGTGTGTTTGTACGTGTGTAAATGTGTGTGTATGTATGTGTGTGTCCATTCGGTTCGCAGAGATTAGAATACGGCCGAGGCAAGAAGGCTATGCCTGTCGTAAGAGGCGACTAATGGGTAGGAGTCGAGAGGTGAAAAGTGTATTTGTGTGTGTGCTAGTTGTGCATGTGTGCGTGCTTGTGTGTGTGAGTGTGTGTGTGTCCGTTCCGCTTGCAGAGATAAGAATACGGCCCAGGCAAGAAGGCCCTGCCTGTCTTAAGAGGTGACTAATGGATAGGAGTCGAGAGGTTGAGAGTGTGTGCGTGTGCGTGTGCGTGTGCGTGTGTGCGTGTGTGTGTGTGCGGGTGAGCGTGCGTGTGTGTTTGAGTGTGTGTGTTGTCCGTTCGGCTCGCAGAGATAAGAACATGGCCGTAGCAAGAAGGCCCTGCCTGTCGTAAAGGGCGACTAATGGGTAGGAGTCGAGAGGTAAAGAGTGTATGTGTGTGTGCGTGTGTGCGTGTGTGTGTGCGTGTGTGAGCGTGTGTGTATGTATGTGTGTCCGTTCGGCTTGCAGAGATAAGAATACGACCGAGGCAAGAAGGCCCTGCCTGTCTTAAGAGGTGACTAATGGATAGGAGTCGAGAGGTGGAGAGTGTGTGCGTGTGCGTGTGCGTGTGCGTGTGTGCATGTGTGTGTGCGTGTGAGCGTGCGTGTGTGTGTGAGAGTATGTGTATGTCCGTTCGGCTCTCAGAGATAAGAACATGGCCGTGGCAAGAAGGCCCTGCCTGTCGTAAAGGGCGACTAATGGGTAGGAGTCGAGAGGTGAAGAGTGTATGTGTGTGTGTACGTGTGTGCGTGTGTGTGTGCGTGTGTGAGTATGTGTGTGTGTCCGTTCGGCTTGCAGATATAAGAATACGATTGTGGCAAGAAGTCCCTGAAGGTCGTAAGAGGCGACTAATGGGTAGGAGTCGAGAGGTTAAGAGTGTATGTGTGTGTGTGTGTGAGTATGTGTGTGTCCGTTCGGCTCTCAGAGATAAGAACATGGCCGTGGCAAGAAGGCCCTGCCTGTCGTAAAGGGCGACTAATGGGTAGGAGTCGAGAGGTGAAGAGTGTATGTGTGTGTACGTGTGTGCGTGTGTTTTTGCGTGTGTGAGTATGTGTGTGTATTTGTGTGTGTGTCAGTTTGGCTTGCAGAGATAAGAATACGGCCAAGGCAAGAAGGCCCTGCCTGGCGTGAGAGACGACTAATAGGTAGGAGTCGAGAGGTGAAGAATGTATGTGTGTGTGCGTATGTGCGTGTTTGTGTGTGTGAGTGTATGTGTGTGTGCGTGTGTGCGTGCGTGTGTGCGTGTGTGTGTGTGTGCGTGTGTGTGTGTGTCCGTTCGGCTTGCAGAGATAAGAACACGGCCGTGGCAAGAAGTCCCTGCCTATCGTAAGAGGAGAATAATGGGTAGAAGTCGAGAGGTGAAGAGGGTATGTGAGTGTGTGCGTGTGTGGGTGTGTGTGTATTTGTGCGTGTGTAAGTGTGTGTGTGTATGTATGTGTGTGTCCATTCGGCTCGCAGAGATTAGAATACGGCCAAGGCAAGAAGGCCATGCCTGTCGTAAGAGGCGACTAATGGGTAGGAGTCGAGAGGTGAAGAGTGTATTTGTGTGTGTGTGTGCGTGTGTGTGCGTGTGTGCGTGCGTGTGTGTGTGAGTGTGTGTGTGTCCGTTCGGCTTGCAGAGATAAGAATACGTCCGAGGCAAGAAGGCCCTGCCTCTTGTAAGGGGCGACTAATAGGTAGGAGTCGAGAGGTGAATAATGTATGTGTATGTGTGTGTGCGTGTGTGGGTGTGTGTGTGTTTGTACGTGTGTAAATTTGTGTGTCCATTCGGTTCGCAGAGATTAGAATACGGCCGAGGCAAGAAGGCTATGCCTGTCGTAAGAGGCGACTAATGGGTAGGAGTCGAGAGGTGAAAAGTGTATTTGTGTGTGTGCGTGTGTGTGCATGTGTGCGTGCTTGTGTGTGTGAGTGTGTGTGTGTCCGTTTGGCTTGCAGAGATAAGAATACGGCCGAGGCAAGAAGGCCCTGCCTGTCTTAAGAGGTGACTAATGGATAGGAGTCGAGAGGTGGAGAGTGTGTGCGTGTGCGTGTGCTTGTGCGTGTGTGCATGTGTGTGTGCGTGTGAGCGTGCGTGTGTGTGTGAGTGTGTGTGTATGTCCGTTCGGCTCTCAGAGATAAGAACATGGCCGTGGCAAGAAGGCCCTGCCTGTCGTAAAGGGCGACTAATGGGTAGGAGTCGAGAGGTGAAGAGTGTATGTGTCCGTTCGGCTTGCAGAGATAAGAATACGTTTGTGGCAAGAAGTCCCTGAATGTCGTAAGAGGCGACTAATGGGTAGGAGTCGAGAGGTTAAGAGTGTATGTGTTTGTGTGAGTGTGTGTGTGTTCGTTCGGCTTGCAGAGATAAGAACACGGCCGAGGCAAGAAGACCCTGCTTTTCGTGAGAGACGACTAATAGGTAGGAGTCGAGAGGTGAAGAATGTATGTGTGTGTGCGTATGTGCGTGTTTGTGTGTGTGAGTGTATGTGTGTGTGCGTGTGTGCGTGCGTGTGTGCGTGTGTGTGTGAGTGTGTGTGTGTATGTGTGTGTCCGTTCGGCTTGCAGAGATAAGAACACGGCCGTGGCAAGAAGTCCCTGCCTGTCGTAAGAGGAGAATAATGGGTAGGAGTCGAGAGGTGAAGAGTGTGTGCGTGTGCGTGTGCGTGTGCGTGTGTGTGTGTGTGCGTGTGTGTGTGTCCGTTTGGCTTGCAGAGATAAGAACACGGCCGTGGCAAGAAGTCCCTGCCTGTCGTAAGAGGCGACTAATGAATAGGAGTCGAGAGGTGAAGAGCGTATGTGTCTTTGTGTGTGTGCTTGTGTTTTTGCGTGTGTGAGTATGTGTGTGTATTTGTGTGTGTGTGTCAGTTTGGCTTGCAGAGATAAGAATACGGCTAAGGCAAGAAGGCCCTGAATGTCGTAAGAGGCGACTTATGGGTAGGAGTCGAGAGGTTAAGAGTGTATGTGTGTGTGTGTGTGTGAGTGTGTGTGTGTCCGTTCGGCTTGCAGAGATAAGAACACGGCCGAGGCAAGAAGACCCTGCCTGTCGTGAGAGACGACTAATAGGTAGGAGTCGAGAGGTGAAGAATGTATGTGTGTGTGCGTATGTGCGTGTTTGTGTGTGTGAGTGTATGTGTGTGTGCGTGTGTGCGTGCGTGTGTGCGTGTTTGTGTGTGTGAGTGTATGTGTGTGTGCGTGTGTGCGTGCGTGTGTGCGTGTGTGTGTGAGTGTGTGTGTATGTGTGTGTCCGTTCGGCTTGCAGAGATAAGAACACGGCCGTGGCAAGAAGTCCCTGCCTGTCGTAAGAGGAGAATAATGAGTAGGATTCGAGAGGTGAAGAGTGTGTGCGTGTGAGTGTGCGTGTTCGTGTGTGTGTGCGTGTGTGTGTGTCCGTTCGGCTTGCAGATATAAGAACACGGCCGTGGCAAGGAGTCCCTGCCTGTCGTAAGAGGAGAATAATGAGTAGGAGTCGAGAGGTGAAGAGTGTATGTGTGTGTGTGCGTGTGTGCGTACGTGTGTGAGTGTATGTGTGTGTGTGTGTGAGTGTGTGTGTGTCCGTTCGGCTTGCAGAGATAAGAACACGGCCGTGGCAAGAAGTCCCTGCCTGTCGTAAGAGGAGAATAATGGGTAGGAGTCGAGAGGTGAAGAGTGTGTGCGTGTGAGTGTGCGTGTGCGTGTGTGTGTGCGTGTGTGTGTGTCCGTTCGGCTTGCAGAGATAAGAACACGGCCGTGGCAAGAAGTCCCTGCCTGTCGTAAGAGGAGAATAATGGGTAGGAGTCGAGAGGTGAAGAGTGTATGTGTGTGTCTGCGTGTGTGCGTACGTGTGTGAGTGTGTGTGTGATTGTGTGTATGTGTCAGTGTGTATGTGTCCGGTCGGCTCGCAGAGATAAGAACACGGCCGTGGCAAGAAGTCCCTGCTTGTCGTAAGAGGCGACTAATGAATAGGAGTCGAGAGGTGAAGAGTGTATGTGTCTTTGTGTGTGTGCGTGTGTTTTTGCGTGTGTAAGTATGTGTGTGTATTTGTGTGTGTGTTACCCTTTGGCTTGCAGAGATAAGAATACGGCCGAGGCAAGAAGGCCCTGCCTGTCGTAAGAGGCGACTAATGGGTAGGAGTCGAGAGGTGGAGAGTGTGTGTGTATGCGTGTGTGTGTGTCCGTTCGGCTTGCAGAGATAAGAACACGGCCGTGGCAAGAAGTCCCTGCCTGTCGTAATAGGAGAATAATGGGTAGGAGTCGAGAGGTGAAGAGTGTATGTGTGTGAGTGCGTGTGTGCGTACGTGTGTGAGTGTGTGTGTGAATGTGTGTGTGTGTCAGTGTGTGTGTGTCCGTTCGGCTCGCAGAGATTAGAATACGGCCAAGGCAATAAGTCCATGCCTGTCGTAAGATGCGACTAATGGGTAGGAGTCGAGAGGTGAAGAAAGTATTTGTGTGTGTGTGCGTGTGTGCGTGTGTGTGTGCGTGGGTGCGTGTGTGTGTGTAAGTGTGTGTGTGTGTGTGTCCATTCGGCTCGCAGAGATAAGAACACGGCCGTGGCAAGAAGTCCCTGCCTGTCGTAAGAGGCGACTAATGAATAGGAGTCGAGAGGTGAAGAGTGTATGTGTCTTTGTGTGTGTGCGTGTGTTTGTGTGTGTGTGAGTATGTGTGTGTATTTGTGTGTGTGTGTCCGTTTGGCTTGCAGAGATAAGAATACGGCCGAGGCAAGAAGGCCCTCTCTCTTGTAAGGGGCGACTAATAGGTAGGAGTCGAAAGGTGAATAGTGTATGTGTGTGTGTGTGTGCGTGTGTGGGTATGTGTGTGTTTGTGCGTGTGTAAGTGTGTGTGTGTGTATGTATGTGTGTGTCCATTCGGCTCGCAGAGATTAGAATACGGCCGACGCAAGAAGGTCATGCCTGTCTTAAGAGGCGACTAATGGATAGGAGTCGAAAGGTGGAGAGTGTATACGTGTGTGCGCGTGTGTGCGTGCGTGTGTGTGTGTCTGGTCGGCTCGCAGAGATAACAACATGGCCGTGGCAGGAAGGCCCTGCCTGTCGTAAGATGCGACTAATGGGTAGGAGTCGAGAGGTGAGGAGTGTATATGTGTGTGTGCGTGTGTGCTTGTGTGCGTTCGGTTTGCAGAAATAAGAACATGGCCGTGGCAGGAAGGCCCTGCCTGTCGTAAGAGGTGACTAATGGGTAGGAGTCGAGAGGTGAAGAGTGTATGTGTGTGTGTGCGTGTGTGCGTGTGTGTGTGCGTGTGTGAGTGTGTGTGTATGTGTGTGTGTCCGTCTGGCTTGCAGAGGTAAGAATACGGCCAAGGCAAGAAGACCCTGCCAGTTGTAAGGGGCGACTAATAGGTAGGAGTCGAGAGGTGAAGAGTGTATGTGTGTGTCTGCGTGTGTGCGTGTGTTTGTGCGTGTGTGAGTATGTGTGTGTCCGTTCGGCTTGCAGAGATAAGAATACGTCCGTGGCAAGAAGGCCCTGCCTGTCTTAAGAGGCGACTAATGGATAGGAGTCGAGAGGTGGAAAGTGTGTGCGTGTGCCTGTGCGTGTGTGCGTGTGTGCCTGTGCGTGTGTGCGTGTGTGCCTGTGTGCGTGTGTTTGTGTGTGCGTGTGTGTGTGTCTGTTCGGCTTTCAGAGATAAGAACACGGCCGTGGCAAGAAGTCCCTACCTGTCGTAAGAGGAGAATAATGGGTAGGAGTCGAGAGGTGAATAGTGTATGTGTGTGTCTGTGCGTGTGTAAGTGTGTGTGTGTGTGTGTGAGTGTGTGTGTGTGTCCGTTCGGCTCGCAGAGATCAGAATACGTCCGTGGCAAGAAGGCCTTGCCTGTCTTAAGAGGCGACTAATGGATAGGAGTCGAAAGGTGGAGAGTGTGTGCTTGTGCGTGTGCGTGTGCGTGTGTGCGTTCGGCTTGCAGAGATAAGAACACGACCGTGGTAAGAAGTCCCTGCCTTTCGAAAGAGACGAATAATGGGTAGAAGTCGAGAGGTTAAGAGTGTATATGTGTGTGTGCGCGTGTGTGCGTGCGTGTGTTCTTGTATTTGTGTGTGTGAGTGTGTGTGTGTCCGGTCGGCTCGCAGAGATAAGAACATGGCCGTGGCAGGAAGGCCCTGCCTGTCGTAAGAGGCGACTAATGGGTAGGAGTCGAGAGGTTAAGAGTGTATGTGTGTGTGTGTGAGTGTGTGTGTGTTCGTTCGGCTTGCAGAGATAAGAACACGGCCGAGGCAAGAAGACCCTGCTTGTCGTGAGAGACGACTAATAGGTAGGAGTCGAGAGGTGAAGAATGTATGTGTGTGTGCGTATGTGCGTGTTTGTGTGTGTGAGTATGTGTGTGTGTCCGTTCGGCTTGCAGAGATAAAAATACGTTTGTGGCAAGAAGTTCCTGAATGTCGTAAGAGGCGACTAATGGGTAGGAGTCGAGAGGTTAAGAGTGTATGTGTGTGTGTGTGTGAGTGTGTGTGTGTTCGTTCGGCTTGCAGAGATAAGAACACGGCCGAGGCAAGAAGACACTGCTTGTCGTGAGAGACGACTAATAGGTAGGAGTCGAGAGGTGAAGAATGTATGTGTGTGTGCGTATGTGCGTGTTTGTGTGTGTGAGTGTATGTGTGTGTGCGTGTGTGCGTGCGTGTGTGCGTGTGTGTGTGAGTGTGTGTGTATGTGTGTGTCAGTTCGGCTTGCAGAGAAAAGAACACGGCCGTGGCAAGAAGTCCCTGCCTGTCGTAAGAGGAGAATAATGAGTAGGAGTCGAGAGGTGAAGAGTGTGTGCGTGTGAGTGTGCGTGTTCGTGTGTGTGTGCGTGTGTGTGTTTCCGTTCGGCTTGCAGATATAAGAACACGGCCGTGGCAAGGAGTCCCTGCCTGTCGTAAGAGGAGAATAATGAGTAGGAGTCGAGAGGTGAAGAGTGTATGTGTGTGTGCGTGTGTGCGTACGTGTGTGAGTGTATGTGTGTGTGTGTGTGTGAGTGTGTGTGTGTCCGTTCGGCTTGCAGAGATAAGAACACGGCCGTGGCAAGAAGTCCCTGCCTGTCGTAAGAGGAGAACAATGGGTAGGAGTCGAGAGGTGAAGAGTGTGTGCGTGTGCGTGTGCGTGTGCGTGTGAGTGTGTGTGTGTATGTGTGTGTCCGTTCGGCTTGCAGAGATAAGAACACGGCCGTGGCAAGAAGTCCCTGCCTGTCGTAAGAGGAGAACAATGGGTAGGAGTCGAGAGGTGAAGAGTGTGTGCGTGTGCGTGTGCGTGTGCGTGTGCGTGTGTGTGTGTGCGTGTGTGTGTGTCCGTTTGGATTGCAGAGATAAGAACACGGCCGTGGCAAGAAGTCCCTGCCTGTCGTAAGAGGCGACTAATGAATAGGAGTCGAGAGGTGAAGAGCGTATGTGTCTTTGTGTGTGTGCGTTTGTTTTTGCGTGTGTGAGTATGTGTGTGTATTTGTGTGTGTGTGTGTGTCAGTTTGGCTTGCAGAGATAAGAATACGGCCAAGGCAAGAAGGCCCTGAATGTCGTAAGAGGCGACTTATGGGTAGGAGTCGAGAGGTTAAGAGTGTATGTGTGTGTGTGTGAGTGTGTGTGTGTCCGTTCGGCTTGCAGAGATAAGAACACGGCCGAGGCAAGAAGACCCTGCCTGTCGTGAGAGACGACTAATAGGTAGGAGTCGAGAGGTGAAGAATGTATGTGTGTGTGCGTATGTGCGTGTTTGTGTGTGTGAGTGTATGTGTGTGTGCGTGTGTGCGTGCGTGTGTGCGTGTGTGTGTGAGTGTGTGTGTATGTGTGTGTCCGTTCGGCTTGCAGAGAAAAGAACACGGCCGTGGCAAGAAGTCCCTGCCTGTCGTAAGAGGAGAATAATGAGTAGGAGTCGAGAGGTGAAGAGTGTGTGCGTGTGAGTGTGCGTGTTCGTGTGTGTGTGCGTGTGTGTGTTTCCGTTCGGCTTGCAGATATAAGAACACGGCCGTGGCAAGGAGTCCCTGCCTGTCGTAAGAGGAGAATAATGAGTAGGAGTCGAGAGGTGAAGAGTGTATGTGTGTGTGTGCGTGTGTGCGTACGTGTGTGAGTGTATGTGTGTGTGTGTGAGTGTGTGTGTGTCCGTTCGGCTTGCAGAGATAAGAACACGGCCGTGGCAAGAAGTCCCTGCCTGTCGTAAGAGGAGAATAATGGGTAGGAGTCGAGAGGTAAAGAGTGTGTGCGTGTGAGTGTGCGTGTGCGTGTGTGTGTGCGTGTGTGTGTGTGTCCGTTCGGCTTGCAGAGATAAGAACACGGCCGTGGCAAGAAGTCCCTGCCTGTCGTAAGAGGAGAATAATGGGTAGGAGTCGAGAGGTGAAGAGTGTATGTGTGTGTCTGCGTGTGTGCGTACGTGTGTGAGTGTGTGTGTGATTGTGTGTATGTGTCAGTGTGTGTGTGTCCGGTCGGCTCGCAGAGATAAGAACACGGCCGTGGCAAGAAGTCCCTGCTTGTCGTAAGAGGCGACTAATGAATAGGAGTCGAGAGGTGAAGAGTGTATGTGTCTTTGTGTGTGTGCGTGTGTTTTTGCGTGTGTAAGTATGTGTGTGTATTTGTGTGTGTGTTACCCTTTGGCTTGCAGAGATAAGAATACGGCCAAGGCAAGAAGGCCCTGCCTGTCGTAAGAGGCGACTAATGGGTAGGAGTCGAGAGGTGGAGAGTGTGTGTGTATGCGTGTGTGTGTGTGTCCGTTCGGCTTGCAGAGATAAGAACACGGCCGTGGCAAGAAGTCCCTGCCTGTCGTAATAGGAGAATAATGGGTAGGAGTCGAGAGGTGAAGAGTGTATGTGTGTGTGTGTGCGTGTGTGCGTACGTGTGTGAGTGTGTGTGTGAATGTGTGTGTGTGTCAGTGTGTGTGTGTCCGTTCGGCTCGCAGAGATTAGAATACGGCCAAGGCAATAAGTCCATGCCTGTCGTAAGATGCGACTAATGGGTAGGAGTCGAGAGGTGAAGAGTGTATTTGTGTGTGTGTGCGTGTGTGCGTGTGTGTGTGCGTGGGTGCGTGTGTGTGTGTAAGTGTGTGTGTGTGTGTGTCCATTCGGCTCGCAGAGATAAGAACACGGCCGTGGCAAGGAGTCCCTGCCTGTCGTAAGAGGCGACTAATGAATAGGAGTCGGGAGGTGAAGAGTGTATGTGTCTTTGAGTGTGTGCGTGTGTTTGTGTGTGTGTGAGTATGTGTGTGTATTTGTGTGTGTGTCCGTTTGGCTTGCAGAGATAAGAATACGGCCGAGGCAAGAAGGCCCTCTCTCTTGTAAGGGGCGACTAATAGGTAGGAGTCGAAAGGTGAATAGTGTGTGTGTGTGTGTTAGCGTGTGTGGGTATGTGTGTGTTTGTGCGTGTGTAAGTGTGTGTGTGTGTGTATGTATGTGTGTGTCCATTCGGCTCGCAGAGATTAGAATACGGCCGACGCAAGAAGGTCATGCCTGTCTTAAGAGGCGACTAATGGATAGGAGTCGAAAGGTGGAGAGTGTATACGTGTGTGCGCGTGTGTGCGTGCGTGTGTGTGTGTGTTCTTGTATGTGTGTGTGTGAGTGTGTGTGTGTCTGGCCGGCTCGCAGAGATAACAACATGGCCGTGGCAGGAAGGCCCTGCCTGTCGTAAGATGCGACTAATGGGTAGGAGTCGAGAGGTGAAGAGTGTATATGTGTGTGTGCGTGTGTGCTTGTGTGCGTTCGGTTTGCAGAGATAAGAACATGGCCGTGGCAGGAAGGCCCTGCCTGTCGTAAGAGGTGACTAATGGGTAGGAGTCGAGAGGTGAAGAGTGTATGTGTGTGTGTGCGTGTGTGCGTGTGTGTGTGCGTGTGTGAGTGTGTGTGTATGTGTGTGTGTCCGTCTGGCTTGCAGAGGTAAGAATACGGCCAAGGCAAGAAGACCCTGCCAGTTGTAAGGGGCGACTAATAGGTAGGAGTCGAGAGGTGAAGAGTGTATGTGTGTGTCTGCGTGTGTGCGTGTGTTTGTGCGTGTGTGAGTATGTGTGTGTCCGTTCGGCTTGCAGAGATAAGAATACGTCCGTGGCAAGAAGGCCCTGCCTGTCTTAAGAGGCGACTAATGGATAGGAGTCGAGAGGTGGAAAGTGTGTGCGTGTGCCTGTGCGTGTGTGCGTCTGTGCGTGTGTGCCTGTGTGCGTATGTTTATGTGTGCGTGTGTGTGTGTGTGTGCGTGTGTGTGTGTCTGTTCGGCTTTCAGAGATAAGAACACGGCCGTGGCAAGAAGTCCCTACCTGTCGTAAGAGGAGAATAATGGGTAGGAGTCGAGAGGTGAATAGTGTATGTGTGTGTGTGTGCGTGTGTAAGTGTGTGTGTGTGTGTGTGAGTGTGTGTGTGTGTCCGTTCGGCTCGCAGAGATCAGAATACGTCCGTGGCAAGAAGGCCTTGCCTGTCTTAAGAGGCGACTAATGGATAGGATTCGAAAGGTAAAGAGTGTGTGCTTGTGCGTGTGCGTGTGCGTGTGTGCGTTCGGCTTGCAGAGATAAGAACACGACCGTGGCAAGAAGTCCCTGCCTTTCGAAAGAGACGAATAATGGGTAGAAGTCGAGAGGTTAAGAGTGTATATGTGTGTGTGCGCGTGTGTGCATGCGTGTGTTCTTGTATTTGTGTGTGTGAGTGTGTGTGTGTCCGGTCGGCTCGCAGAGATAAGAACATGGCCGTGGCAGGAAGGCCCGGCCTGTCGTAAGAGGCGACTAATGGGTAGGAGTCGAGAGGTGAAGAGTGTATGTGTGTGTGTGCGTGTGTGCGTGTGTGTGTGCGTGTGTGAGTATGTGTTTGTGTCCGGTCGGCTCGCAGAGATGAGAACACGGCCGTGGCAAGAAGGCCCTGTCTGTCGTAAGAGGCGACTAATGGGTAGGAGTCGAGAGGTGAAGAATGTATGTGTGTGTGCCTGTGTGCGTGTATTTGTGTGTGCGTGTGTGTGTGTGCGTGTGTGTGTGTGTCCGTTCGGCTTGCAGAGATAAGAACGCGGTTGAGGCAAGAAGGCCCTGCCTGTCGTAAGAGGCGACTAATAGGTAGGAGTCGAGAGGTGAAGAATATATGTGTGTGTGCGTGTGTGCGTGTGTGTGTGTATGTGTGTGTGCGTGTGTGCGTGCGTGTGTGCGTGTGCGTGTGCGTGTGTGCGTGCGTGTGTGCGTGTGTGTGTGTGTGTTTGTATGTATGTGTTTGTATGTGTGTGTGTGTGTGTCCTTCGGCTCGCAGAGATACGAACACAACCAAGGCAAGAAGGCCCTGCCTGTCGTAAGAGGCGACTAATGGTTAGGAGTCAAGAGGTAAGTAGTGTATGTGTGTGTGTGTGCGTGTGTGTATGTGCGTGTGTGACTGTGTGTGTGTGTCCTTCGGCTCGCAAAGAAAAGAATACGGCCGTGGCAAGAAGGCCCTGCCTGTCGTAAGAGGCGACTAATGAGTAGGAGTCGAGAGGTGAAGAGTTTATATGTGTGTGTGTGCGTGTGTGTGTGCGTGTGTGTGTGCGTGAGTGTGTGTGTGTATGTGTGTGTGTTCGTGTGTGCGTGCGTGTGTGTGTGTGTGAGAGTATGTGTGTGTGTATGTGTATGTGTGTGTGTATGTCCCTTCG